>NW_027512672.1:0-300000 GCF_048772815.1 Callospermophilus lateralis | reverse complement strand
ACATATCCCTTCATCCTGACCAGGTTGTTTGCAAGAGAAGATGACTTTTGCTCACTCAGTTCCTTCATAGCTGCCTACAACTTCTCCAGGGATCATTTTTGCATGTACCTTTGAGTTTCTTAGCAATAGGAAGTTCCCCTACATTCCTGTATTGTAAGACCTACTCTGTCCCTGCTCTTCTGTAAAGTTAGATTGAGGGAACAGTGTATGGTTAGGGTTAATAACAGGTTCAATTTGCATTAGGAATTATTCTGCTGGATGAATAATGGTATTGAAAACCTGCGATATTTACAAGAATATATAGGTGAAAATTAAGTATGAAAACAGAAATCTAGGTAAGATTTGAAGCCCAGAAGAGCATTGGGACCTTGATTGTGATACTGAGCTTTGATTTATTTTCTGCACAGATGTCTCAGATACATCAATATACAATGGCAAAGGTCCGTGTATTTTGGATGATTGATTGTCAAAGAGAACTTCCAGTCAAAAAGGGATAATCAGTAGGATTAGGAAGATAGTCGGTAGGTTTAGAAAGGAGAGTGAGCATAGGATTTGGACCAAAAGTTCTTTAGCTATAGGGTTTTGGGTATAGAGTGAATGTAAATGTCACCACATGTGAAGAGTCAGTCACAATGATGAACTGGGGAAAATATGTAGGAAAGCAGATATCAATAGAGACATTAGGAAATCTGGCAAAGTGTAGTCCGTAGTGAAAAGTTAATAAAATAGGTACTTATCACTTCCTGTTTTCTGTATGCTTAATAAAACACTGTTGAAATCTTGAGAAATGTTTGCTAGTCTTGTTCCCAGAATGTGCTGTCCTCAGCTGCCAAACTGCAGAAAGTAATTCCTCACCAGGTTCCCACAAACAGCTCACTCGCCCGGACCCATCAATAAACATCCTGCCCTGCCCTCTCCAAGGAAAGTATATAAGCTCTGCTTAAGCTGTTCTCAGGGCTCTCTGCTCTATTCAAGTGAACTCTGAGCCCCAGCATGCTGGACCCATAATAAACCCTTTGCTTTTGCATGAGACAGTCTCTTGGTGGTTTCTTCCCTGGACGCTTGCCTGACCTTTACATATGGAGGTTCCACTGAGATCCAGCAGCGGCAGATGAGAGACCCCAACGGGCTCCTCTCGGGGTATGTAAGGTGCCTCTTTCTAGTTTCAGGTTTCAGGTTAGGGCTTGGCAAATGGCTGTTGATGAAGAGTGTGAGCTCTCTCCGACGGTGGCTGAGAGACATGTCATAGAGCCACAGGCCACGTCACTGGGGGACTCCCCAGAGGACTCGGGAAATCGAGGAACAATAGTCTCCTCGACTCAGTGATATTTTGTTTCAGATTCGGTATTGCCAGCCCATCGGGTTTTGCCGGCTACTCAGTCCTGGTCTCAGTGTTGGACGTCCATTGCCTGTCTTTATTGTATTGTCTTGTCTGTGTCGTGTGTCGTTGCTTTTACTGATTGTTTATCTTTCATTATGGGATAGAGCACTTCAATGCCTCTTTTGCTGACCCTTGATCATTGCACCAAAGTCCGCTTAAGGGCTCAGAATCTTTCTTTTTCAGTTAAACGCTGGGCCTGGCAGACTCTCTGTGCCTCAGAATGGCCCACCTTTGGATTCAGATGGCCCCTAGAAGGATCTTTCTACTTCCCACTAATTTAAAAAGTCAGAGATATTGACTTTCAGCCAGCGCCACATAGACATCAGGATCAAGAGATATATATCTTAACTTTGCAGGACCTCTGCAATTCTCCTCCTCCATGTGTGAAGCTTTTCCTTGCCCCTGCCCCCGCTCCTACTCTTTCCGTCATGCTCTCTCAAACCTTCTGCTTCTCCTCCTCCTTCAACCTCTGTTCTCCCTGAGTCACAAGATTTGACTCTACTGGACTCTCGTCCTACTACTTATTCCCTGCCCTCGTCCCCCAACCCCCAACACCCTCTAAGTAGTTCCCCTGCTGCTGTCTCAGGCTCTCCGCCATTGGAGGAAGCTAAGCCAGCCCAGCGCACTCCAGATAACTCCCCTGCGGAAAACACAGCCCCTCCTTTCCTGGAGGTTGCTGGCCAGGCTAAAGGAATTTGCCGGCGTTGAATGATTGAAATCCCTGGAACTCATGTGATGCTCCCTCTCCATTTCTAAGGAACAATGATTGATGACAACCATGGGGGAAAAATGCAAGCCTACCGGTATTTACCTTTCTCCTCTTCAGACCTAAATAACTGGAAAAATAACAATCCCCCTTTTACCGAGGACCCCACCTGGGTCTCAGGTGTGGTTGAGTCATTGATGTTTTCACACCAGCCTACTTGGGATGACTGCCAACAACTCCTAGGGACTCTCTTCATGACAGAGGAACAAAAGAGAATCTTCCTGGATTCTAGAAAAAAATATTCTCGGACCAGATGGGTGACCGACAAAACTTCCCAACATATGCAAAGCCGCCTTTCCCTTGCACCGACAAAACTGGGACCCCCAAACCTGTGAAGGTAATGAGCATCCTTCCTCTTATTGCCGGGCTCTAATAGTGGGTATCTTAGTGGCCGCTAGGCGACCAACTATTTTGGCCAAGGTAAGAGAGATTATTCAAGGGACTGATGAATGTACCTCCATGTTCCTACAGAGAATTATGGAGGCATATAGCATATTTAATCCTTTTGATCCTCAGGGAGAGAATCAAAAGGCATCTGTCATGGTGGCCTTTATTGGGCAAGCTGTTCTGGATATTAAAAGACAGTTACAATGCTTAGATGGATTACAAGATATGACTTTGAGAGGTTTAGTCAGAGAAGCCAAGAAGGTATACTATAAGAGAGAAACTGAGGAAGACTAGGGAGCAAAGGGAGGATAAAAGAAACAAAAGACAGACTAAGGCATTGACTAAGATCCTGGTCACAACAACAAATAGACCAGAAATTAAGAAATATGGAGACAGGAAGGGACACCGGGGCCCACACAAGAGGCCACCCCTGGCCTCAATTCAATGTGCCTACTCTAAAAAAAAGGACACTGGGCTAAAGAGTGCCCTAGAAAGAGACAGCCAGGCCAGCTGGACATTCTGACTCTGTAGGATTACTAAGAAAGTCGGGGCTCAGATCCTCTCCCCGAGCTCAGGGTAACTTTTGAAGTGGAGGGGACCCCAGTATACTTTGAAGTGGATACAGGGGCAAGATATTCTGCCTTTAAGGCCCCATTGGAACCTCTATCAAATAAAAGGTCTCTAATTCAAGGGGCTAATGGCAGTAAATATCAGGCTTGGAAAACTAAGAGGACCATGGACCAGGGGAAAGGAAAAATCCATCACTCATTCCTAGTAATCCCAGAATGCACGGCCCCATTGATTGGCAGAGATCTGCTCACAAAGCTCTGGGCCAAAATAACTTTTTACCCTGAAGGCCCCCAAGTGGAATTTCTAAATCCTTCAGTAAAAACTCCTATAATCACGGCTCTAACTATGTCAGTAGAAAATGTACATCAAATCACTCACCTTGGTTCAAAGAAACTGCATTCATTTCTGAAGGATCAAGAACAGAGTTTTCCATTAACCAACTCACAGTGAAAGGAAACAACTGAATGGATAACAAAAGCCTGTTGGGTCCATCAATTGGTTAATTCTTACCCTTCCAAGCTTCCTGCAGGAAAGCACCTACGAGGAACCAGACCAGGACAATTCTGGGAAGTGGACTTTAATGAAATTAAGCCAGCAAGGAACGGACTTAAATATCTCCTAGTCTTTGTAGATACATTTTCAGGATGGATTGAAGCCTTCCCCACCCCCAAAAAAGAAAAGAAAAGAAAAAAAAATGAAACAGCGCAAATGGTGGTCAAGAAGATCCTGGAAGATATTTTTCCAAGGTACGGCCTGCCTAAAGTAATAGGGTCTGATAATGGACCAGCGTTCGTGGCCCAGGTAACTCGGAGGTTAGCAAGGACCCTGGGGATTAATTGGAAGTTACATTGTGTTTACAGACCCCCGAGTTCAGGACAGGTAGAAAGAATGAATAGAACCATTAAAGAGACCATAACGAAATTAAACTTAGAGACCGGCATAAAAGATTGGACTATGCTCCTGCTTTATGTACTGTTTCATGCAAGAAATACTCAATCTATTTCTTTGTGTAACCTCACACCTTGTGAAATTCTCTATGGTGTCCCTCCTCCAGTAAGGGTCCTACCCCAACTCTAAGACCTAACGATTCCTTCCACACCCCCTTGCTTAACAGACTTAAAGCTCTTGAAAGAACTCAGGGATACCTGTGAAAACAGATGGCCACTGCCTACCAACCTGGGGATGAGGGGACTCTACAGCGATATCAAGTAGAGACTCCGTCTATGTAAGACGACATCTGGTGTCATCCCTGGAACTCCGCTGAAAAGGACCATACCAGGTGCTACTTATAACACCTACAGGGTAAAGGAAGTCAAAATCACTTCCTGGATCCCTACCTCTCATCTCAAGCCTGTGCCCTGTCCAGACTCTGGCTGGAAACTGGAAAAGACTGGAAACCCTTTCAAATTGTGGATTCGCTGTGTGGATAAGGCTATAGACTCTCCCCTTGACCACCAGTATTCCTAACCCTCATAAGCCTGTTCAGCAGCGATGGCTGATCACAAATCCTACTGGAACGGAAGTATGGTCTATCTTGCATACAGCCCGCTTAGGGACCTGGTGGCCATCTCTCCAGCCAGACATTTGTCAGCTGCGTATAGGTCTTCCCGATTGGGATATCCCTAATGAAGAGGATCCCACTAAAATTCCATTAAATTCCTTCCATACCATAGATAATGGAAACAAACATTATTGATGTAGGGACACGCGAGCCAGATGCTGGTTGGCTAGCCTAGATTACTATGTTTGCCCAGTGTACTATCAAAGCCACAAACAGTCAAGGCTGTGTGCGGGGAACGCCGACATCTTCTGTAAGTCATGGGGATGTGAGCATACAGGGACTGCCACATGGAATCCAAACTACTCATGAAATTCTCTACACAGCATTGGCCATATTACCAATTAGACAACCAAAACCGATGGCCCCCAGAGGGGTCTCTAGATCCTCAAATTCTGTGTGACCTTTTTTACTTCTGCAAGTGCTCAAAAGGGTGAAAGGAGATTCCTCTATGTGGAGGCCTTTTCTCTTCTTTGCTCACATCGTGAACTATGCTTCTCCAATACATGCTCACCCTCAGCCTTCTGCTCTAGACTCTCTGTTGTCACTCCCACCTCATCAACTTGATTTCTCCCCTCCAATTACTATATTAAAAACCCAAACCTCCACCGTTTCTCAGACCATTGCCCCCTTGCTGAGGTAGCAGGTACTGAGGTAACCCTCCACTCACTCACTCCTCTCTTCTCCTGTCAGTGCCCACACTGGGTCCCACCAGGTCCTCTTACCAGCTAACCCAAAGCTCAAACCAGCTGAGAAGAGCCCTCAGACCCCTATCCAAGATGTAATGAAAATGGCCTTTAAAGTTGCTTTGCCATCACTGAAAACAGGTTACTAAGAATTTAAAGTCCCTTACAGGCTTTTTGGGATACTCACTCCCATCTCCTGCTCTGTTCTACCCGTTCTACTACTCATGTTTTTGTTGCTAGGAAGATCTCAAAACCCTTTTCCATTATTTTTTTACATCTCTCCTTCCTCATTCTCAGATCCAAAGAGCTGCTCTCAGCCCTGCATTCCCCGTCTTCCCCCTCTGTACCAGGCCCACAGGAAAGTCTTAACTGACCTTATCCAGAAGTTTTCACCATGGCTAACTTTAGGACTTTCGCAAAAGAGTCCCTATAAAAGAGTTCAGTGTAGATAAACTTCCTCTTTTTGTGTTGCCCTGGTCTACCTGGCAACTGGCTGAAAAAAATCAGCACTCCTGAGCTAGACACCCCCTTACTAGTTTTTCACAACATATGTGATCAAAGCTTCTGTCCTTTAGCTGGGGCTTCATAGAGATGGCTACATTGCTAAGATGAATAAGTTACAAACTGGGCTCCATGGAAACAGCTGGCAGGGGGCAAAAAAGGGAAAAAAAAAGCTCTCCCCCACCCAGGTGTCCTTGAAAATTTAACTTGCCCAGAACTGAGGAAAAATCAGAAACAAAAACTGCTCTTTGTGAACTTCTGCAGACTGTGAACTTCAGAGCCCCTTCCCTTACATGTTGGGTACAAAATTCTGAAACTACCTAAACTTGGGTTTCAGGGGATTAATTGATTACAACAGGAGCAATGCCCTCTGAATGTGGTTGCAACCAAATATGACTGTTTCCTTGTCTTTGGTGCTATCATAGGTGCCTTGCCTTGTCCGTCCCTACAACAATATAATTCTATATACTTAAACGTTGTTTATGTTTTTATGAAATGGTCAACAGAAGTGATTAATTGTGTAATGGTGCAGATGTTTCCCAGAGTGCTCTATTATGATGCAGGTTCATTGGAAGATCAAATAGAGGGGCATACAACCCGGTTCAGTTGGGAACATATATCTCTCACCTTAGCCATTCTATTATGAATAGGAGTTGCTGCCTGGGTTCGCACAGGAACCACTGCCCTGGTCCATGGGACACAACAAATGACCCAATTAGAAGAAGCAATAGATCAAAACTTAAAGGTATTAGAAAATTTCATCACAACTTTGCAGGAATCTTTTACCTCTCTCTTTGAAGTTGTTTTACAGAAAAGTCGAGGTTTGGACCTCCATTTCATGAGAGAAGGGAGCCCTTGTGCTGCATTGAGGAAAGAATGTTTTTTTTTTTTTTTTATGTCGACCATACTGGAGTTGTAACAAACCCTATGAGTAAATTAAAAAGATGCCTTGAAGAGCATCAAAGAGAGATAGAGACCCAAAATTGTTGGTTTGAGTCTTGGTTTACACAGTCCCCCTGGTTAACTACGTTTTAATCAACCCTGGCCGGTCCAATAATAATCCTCATTTTATTGTTTACTATAAAACCCTGTTTCTCAACCATGTAATTTCTTTTCTCCAAGCTCAAATTGGACAAGTTAAACTTATGTTAATACCCCACTAGCATACATAAAATGTGACACCCCCCAACAATCACTTTTATGATTAAAAGTAGCCAGAAGAAGAAGTGGGGAATGAAATGTTAATAAAATATGTACTTGTCACTTCCTGTTTTTCTGTATGCTTAACAAAACACTGTTGAAATGTTGAGAAATGTTTCCTAATCTTGTTCCCAGAATGTGCTGTCCCCAACTGCCAAACTGCAGAATGTACTCCCTCACGCGTTTACACACAAACCGCTAACTCCCCCTGACCCATCAATAAACTTCCCTCCCTGCCCTCTCCAAGAAAATTATATAAGTTCTGCTTAAGATGTTCTTAGGGCTCTCTGCTCTATTCAAGTGAGCTCTAAGCCCCAGCATTCTGGACCCCAAATAAACCCTTTCTGTTGCATGAGATAGTCTCTTGGTGGTCTCATCCTCTGACACTCGCCCTACATTTACTTGGATGATTGAATGTAGATGAGAACATCCATTCAAAAGTGATAGTCGGTAAAATTAGGAAGATAGTCGGTAGGTTTAGGAAGAAGAGTGAGTATAAAATTTGGAACAAAAGTTCTTTAGCAATAGGGTTTCGGTTACAGAGTGAATGTAAATGTCAACACAAGTGAAGAGTCAGTCACAATGATGAATTGGAGAAAATATGTTGGAATGCAGATATCAATACAGACATTACAAAATCAGGAAAAGTATAAAGTCAGTGATAGGATTAGACATTTTCAACAGGGTTGAGTTTGAATATATAATCTTAGGAAGAAACGAATATGTAGTCATCAATAGGATTGATATTTGAGAGCAATAGGCAAATTGGACATTGATGTTTTTAGTAATCCATGTTCACTTTCCATTTAGGCTTTGGTACAAATATAAGTTTGACCTTTGAATTTTGTGTCCAGAATATTACTGTGATAACTTGTATATATAGATCGGGTGACATAAGTATTTCTTCCACCATTTTTGGGAGCAATATTTTGAAGACTTATAAATTAGTATTTGGGGTACAAACTGGTGTACCCGGTGTCTATGAATATAGAGATAATGCATGAATAGACCAACTGTGAATAAGTAATATAACTGGTTCCACTTTAAATGGTGGATTGAATTGATATCTGAAAATATAAAAAATCGTATATTGATATACAATCATTCATTCCAACAAGTTATACATCAATGTTAATATTAGGGTTATGGTTTATCATGAAGGGTGTGTGAGTTTTGCTTCAATGTGATTATAAAAATCGAAAATAATGTGTTTGTAAAAAAGAATCTTGAGAAGACCAGTCAAGAAATATGGAAGAATACATGTGTTCTAAAGTAGGAAGTGATTGAAAGTGAAAAAATGCCTATAATTTTGTGATCTTTTTGATGAAATATATATCCTATGATGTGCATAAACTGAAGAAATAGTAATGTACCAGTGTTGAATTAAAATGAACATCAAAATACACATCATGTTCCATATGAATCTTCTTGCATTGTGGTTAAACTGGGTCAGTTACTCTAGATATATTAGGATTTGTATGCAACATTCACTGAAGTTAGTTTTCAGTACTAAAAACAAAAAAGTATTTCAGGTGGATGAATATTTCTGAGAATAATATTTAGAAAAGATGATCATAAATCCACATACATGAATATGAATGAATTAAGGGAGTGTATATTAAGATACAAATATTTCATATTTTGAAAAATCTGGAGAATGTGTGTATATATATATATATATATATATATATATATATATATATATATATATATATATATACACACACACACATATATATATACATACAAACACACATATATATACATACACACACACACATTAAAAACTAGCAATATATATGCTATTCGAAATTCATCATGAAATATATATCATTCACAGATCTAAAAATATTCATTTTACTGAACATGGATTTATATATAATGTTGTAAAACTAGGAAGCTCACCCATTGGTTATATTTTCAGTTCCAACAGCGTTTAGGAGGAGTGATCTTCTCTCACAATTTGTATCTGCCAAGTCGTTCACCTCACAAGAATGTAGGTGTGGTACCAGGTAGGATTCTATATGTGTTTATTGCTGTTGCATTGGGAGTTTAGTAATTGCTTCATGGAATCCAAGGAGTTCAACTGGGACACAGTGCTGGAGCGAGTTCTCTCAGGCGTGGTGCGTTAGGATATGCAGGAGAATGCACCAACCAGGCTTCTATCCCACATAACTTGCCCCCTTAAACATAGCAAACTGATTGTAAACATTGCCCTGAAACGTCACCATATAACAAGATGCCTTTGCATAGGAGGGTCTGCTGATTGCACCATGTCAGTCACAAGCCATTTGGAAGCCAATGGCAGATCCACATGGCCCCACCACAGATGTTTTTTCACACACCTGCCAACCACTACTCTAGGACAACTACTCAGCAGGCTCCAACTTATTTTCATGAAACCCAATCAATCAAGGCACTGTCTGGTACACTCATGATCAGCAACAGAATATCCAATGGTTCTCCAGTGTCACCTGGTCATGGGAAATTGAAAATTTTCATGGTATTTATCTAGCCATTTTTCACGGATGAAGTTGGATGCACTGTGGGTTTCAATTCATTCAGGAACCATTAAATGTTGAGGAAACTCATTTCAATGTAAGTTCTGGAGAATTCTCACAGGCAAGGGTTCCCAAAGAGTGGCCAAAAGGTCACATGAAGCCAGGGCCATTGAGGTCTAAAATGTGATGTCATTGTCTGTTTTGACTCTCAACAATGGCTTCCAAGTCTTTCAGAATAAAATCATGTGATATCCTGGTTGAGATCAGAGTGCCCTGTGGAAAGCTACCCTGGGCCTTCATCTCAGTTTCCAAGGATGACTCTCATGCATGGCTTCCTCAAATCCCAACACAATTCATAGCAATTCTTCTCTGAGGTGAGTTCCAGAACTCAGTCTCTAAGGGGAATCACACCAGAGTTCAAGCCCAGGTGGACCCAGTCATCTCTTCCAACTGCCACACAAATGACCACAATAAAACCGAAATTCTCCCACATGGTCCTCATCTTCTTCCATATTGACACTCATCATAACCTCTGGCTGGAGGTGTCCATGAGGGACGCAGCCCAAGACAGTGTCCAAAATAAGCTCCGTTGCTCCTCATTTGCCTAAATTCAGGGTGGCTTGGACACCCTTCCTTTGTACCAGGAGTGATCAAAAAGGCCTGCCTGTCATACTGCTCCACTTTTCCCATTTGAGGCCTATTGAGTGTCACTTAAAGATACTTTATGTGAATTGGAGTGATGAGAAAACCTAAGCACCTACGGGATAGCCTCAGAAGGGCTTTGACGAACTCATCTGACCCAAATGATCCCTATTCTCACTTGATGGAATTCAGGAACCTTACAGAGGAAGGCAGAAGACTTCATCCACAATTACAGCTTTTTTGCCATTTTTGATTTGGATGCACACATGGGATCTTTCTTTAGATCCATCAGGTGCTGAGAATCTAAGTCAAAGAATCACACTGGGCCAAGAGGCTGATTCAGACACAACTCTTTCCAAATCAATTAAGTAAAGAGCCAAAGGTGAAGCCTATTTATTTCCATTTGAAAACTATTTTCTTCAGGATTCACAAAGGGGTGGTGTCAGACAAAGACTTCCTGACTCTCAGGGCAACAGAACAATAGGTAAGCAAATGGCCCAAAGCAGGGTTTCTCCACTGAGACTTTCCTGGTCAACTGATATCTGAGTTTTCTCAGATGCTCGTCATTTCCTTCAGCTATCCAGAACATTGCCTTGTCACAGAGCTTGGGTGTGGTACATAACTTAGACAAAAAACCATGAGCCTATTCTGGAGAGTGTCCAGAATTCTGGAGGAAAACAGCAAATTAAGAAGGTAGCAGGTATTGCCCATTAATAAGGCAATCCACAGTCCATTCATAAAATGGGCAGGATGAATGCTGGGAAGCTTTCTACTAGACAGGACATATCCATTGATGCATTCTCTTTTCTAATGTCTACAACCACGGACACAGTGTGATACACAGACCCAGAAACACTTGCCTTGTTAAACGACTTACTAAAAACAGTTCACTCCAAACCAAATAAACTGACTTTTCTTCCTATTCTCAGAACATGAGACAAAACCACAAACCCACACCCACACCGACAATGACACCTTCTTCCCCCAAATAGGTATGAGACTATCCGGAGTATCCTCTGACTGGTGGGCCATACTATGTTCCCCCGAAATGTCCTGTCCTGTCTCAGATCTGGTCTCCTTGGCCAACTCTGTGAAGTTGTCAGGAGCCAGGAGTGAGCCACTACCTGCTTTTCCAGGAAAAACCCCTCTTCCAAGATTTCCAGGCATTTGGCTTCCTCACCTTAGTAGGTACCAAGAAAGACTGATTCTGTCCTTGGTAAATCCAAACAAGTGAGACCACTGGGACTGGGACTGGGACTGGATCTGGGTGCCTGGCGTCCTGGATCCCATGTTCAGAGAGTTCCATCAATAAGGAAGTGCTTTGAGGTCATTTCCTTCAAGAACTGAATGAGATCACTGCCTCGGCAACCACTTTGTCCTAAGAGTTTCTTCCAACGGTCCCATGAGATGGAGGCTGCTCCTACTTCCTGTGACACTTTCACAAGTTAGAATGGTATATCAACCATAGGGAACCAGGAACAGCTCTCCACACAGTGTTGGTTTGTCCATCTTCTCTACATTAAGATGAGAGAGGCTGATTCAGAAACATCCCTTCATCCTGACCAGGTTGTTTGCAATGGAAGATAACTTTTGCTCTCTCAGGTCCTTCATACCTGCCTACATCTTCTCCAGTGATCATTTCTGCATGGAGCTTTGAGGTTCTCAGCAGATGGAAGATCCACTACATTCCTGTATTGTAAGATCAACACTGTCCCTGCTCTTCTGTAAACATGTTATTGACACAAACAGTGTATGGTTAGTGTTAATAACATGTTCCATTTGGGTTAGGAATTATTCTGCTGCATGAATAATGGTATTGGAAACTTGTGATTATTTTAAGAATATAGAGATGAAATATATGTATGAAAAAAGAAATCTAAGTAAGATTTGAAGCCCAGAAGGGCATTGGGCCCTTAATTGTGATACTTAGCGTTGAATTACATTCTGCACCGATGTCTCAGATAAATCAATATACAATAGCATAAGACCTTGTACCTTGAATGATTGAATGTAGAAGAGAACATCCAGTCAAAAAGGGATACTCGGTAGGATTAAGAAGATAGTTAGTATGTTTAGGAAGAAGAGTGAGTATAGGATTTGGAACAAAAGTTCTTTAGCAATAGGTTATTTATTAGGGTGTGAATGTAAATGTCAGCACATGTGAAGAGTCAGTCACAATGATGAACTGGGGAATATATGTAGGAAAGCAGATAGCAATAGAGACATAATGAAATCAGGCAAAGTATAAAGTGAGGGATAGGATTAGACATTTTCAATTGGGTTGAGTTTGAATATATAATTTTAAGAAGAAACACATATGTAGTCACCAATAGGATTGATATTTGAGAGCATTAGGGAACCTGGACATGGATGTTTTTAGTAATCCATGTTTTCTTTCCATTTGGGCTTTTATACAATCATAAGTGTGACCTTTGCATTTTGTGTCCAGAATATTTCTGTGATTAAATGTATATAAAGATCAGGTGACATGAGTCCACATCCACCATTTCAGGGAGCAATATTTTGAAGACGTATAAATTAGTATTGGGGGTACAAAGAGGTGTACACTGTGTCTATGAATATAGAGATAATGCATGAATAGACCATAGTGTGAATAAATAATATAACTGGTTCCACTTTAAATAATGGATAGAATTGATATCTGAAAAGATATAAGAAATCTTATATTGACATACAATCATTCATTCAAACCAGTTATACATCTAATGGTAATATCAGAGTGATAATTAATATGAATGGTATGTGAGTTTTGCTTCAAAAGTGATTATGAAAATCAAAATTAATGTGTTTGGTATAAAATCTCATGAAAAGACCAGTCAAGAAACTTAGAGGAATACATGTGTTCTGAAGCAGGAAGTGATTGAAAGTGAAACAAATGCCTATAAATTTTTGAACTTGTGGATGAAATGATATATCCTATGATGTCCATAAACTGAAAAAATAATAATGTACCAATATTGAATAAAAATAAACTTCAAAATACACATCATGTCCCGTAGGATTCTACTTGCATTGATGTTAAACTGATTCAGTTACTGTAGAAATATTAGGATTTGTAAGCTCCATTCACTGAAGTTAGTTTTCAGTACTAGGAAATAAATATGTATTTCAGGCGGATGAATATTTCTGAGAATTATCTTGTGAAAAGTTGATTATAAACCACATATAGAAACATGAGTGAATTTAGGGAGTGTATAATAAGACATATATATTTCATATTTTGAAAAATCTGGACAGTATATATATATATATATATATATATATATATATATATATATATATATATATATATAGATAGATAGACACACACAGACATTATAATGTAGCAATATAAATGCTAATCGAAATTCACCGTGTAATACATATCATCCACATATCCAAAAATATTCATTTTACTGAACATCGATTTATATATAATGTTGTTCATCTAGGAAATTCACCAATAGGTTTAATTTTCAGTTCCATCATTATTTAGGGGGAGTGATATCTTATCACAATATGTATCTTTCAAAATCAGCGAGCTAACAAAAATGCACTTGTGATACCAGGTAGGATTCTAAATATGCATAAAAAATACATGTGATGAATAGGCTACAGAGAATGGGAGACAGAAATTTACATATGTGTTAACTTTAAAAACTCATGGAGAACTATTACAATGAAAAGTTTACTAGATTTATAACACATACCCTTGATAAAGCAGAAGGGAAGTCCAAGTATACACCATGCCTCCTATGAACGGCCTGTATTTCTATTCTGTTAGGTTTCTTGTTCTCCATCATATTAGGATTAGTAGTCAGAGTCTAGTAGGTTATGGGTTAATGTCAGGGATTCAGTATTTCAAATGGAAAATATGAAAATGAATCTAATGTGTATGCAAATATGTGCTACACAAAAATCATCCCACTCTCATCCAGAACAATGCCTTGACATAACCTTCGCCCCAATTAAGACACAATTAGTGGAGAAGAGTTAGAAAATCTGTGAATACGTATGTGGAAATGAAAATGCTCAGGAGTTCACAGCCTTGGAGGCGGTAGAGAAATTTCCAAAAGTATGAGATAGGGTAAATACTCCACAAATATGGAGTTCTGCTGGCCTAATGACTCTTTGAGAAACTGCCTTTGAAGTTGGGACCTTGTAATATATGTTGTTGTCAGGAGCTTCAGCTTCCTTTGTAGTGAGACAATCAAAGCTGGATCTGCATATATGTGACCTGAAGGACATGGTTTCTTATTTTCTAGTGAACATGAGGCAGCAGCTCTGAATTCCCTCATTGTAGGTAAACTGTGGCCACTGGGAGCTAAGTGTCTCCTCGTGTGGACTGAGAAGCCATTTGGTCATCCTCCACTTTTCCTGGTGATTCTTACTGCTGCACTGGGAGTTTGGTATTGGCATCAGTAAATACCATGAGTTCAATGGGGACACAGTGCTGGAGGGAGTACTCTCACGTGTGGTGGGTCAGGGTGTGCAGGAGAATGCCCCAACCAGGCTTCTATTCAACAAAGCTTGCCTCCTTGTCTGCAGCAACCCAATTCTGAACATTGCCCTAAAACCTCTCAATGTAACAAGATGCCTTAACATATAAGGGTCTGCTGGCTGCACCATGTCAGTCACAAAGCACTTGGAAGCCAATGGCAGATCCATGTGGCCCCATCACAGATGTTTTATCATACACCTGCAAACCACTGCTCTAGGCCCACTACTAAGCAGGTTCCAACGTACTGGCACCTTTGTTCTACACCATTTTCATGAAACCCAGTAAATCAAGGCACTGTCTGGTACACTCATGATCAGCAACAGAACATCCAAAGATTCTCCAGTGCCACCTGCTCTTGGGAATTTCAAATATTCCATGGTATTTATCTAGCCATTTTTCAAGGATGAAGTTGGTGTCACTGTGGGTTTCAATTCATTCAGGAACCATTAAATGGTGAGGAAGCTCATTTCAATGAAAGCTCAGGAGAACTCTCACAGGCAAGTCTTCCCAAAGAGTGGCCAAAAGGTCAAATGAAGCCTGGCCCATTGAGGTCTACAATGTGAGTTCCATGTGTGATTTGACTCTCAAGTATGGCTGCCAAGTTTTTCAGAATGAAATCATGTGATATCCTAGCTGAGATTCCCAGTGCTCTGTGGAAAGCCATCCTGGGCCTAAATCTCAGTCTGCAAGGGCAATTCTCATGTGTGGCCTTCTAATATCCCAACAGAATTCATGGTAATACTTCTCTGAGTTCAGTTCCAAAACTCAGTCTCTAAGGGGAATCACACCATAGTTCAAGCCCAGGTTGACCCAGGAATCTCTTCCTACTGCCACACAACTGACCACAATTAATACCAAAACACTCCCACATGGCCCTCATCTTCTTTTATATAGACACTGATCATAACCCCTGGGTTGAGGTTTCCATGAGGGGTGCATACCAAGACAGTGCCCAAAATAATCTCCCTTGCCTCTAATTTGCCTAAAGTCAGGGTGGCCTGGAAACCCTTCCTGTTAACCCGGAATGATCAAATAGGCCTGCCATTAATACTGATCTACTTCTCCAAATAATCACACTGGGAAAATATGCTGATTAAGACACATCTCTTTACAAAGCAATAAAACAAAGAGCCACAGGTGATGCCTATTCATTTCCATTGGAAAACTCTTTTCTTCAGGATTCACAAAGGGGTGGCCTAAGGCAAAGACCTTCTAGATATTCACAGCACCAGAACCATAGGTAAGCAAAATTCCCAAAGCAGGGTTTCTCCACATAGACTTTACTGTTCACACTGATATCTGAGTTTCCTGAGATGCTCCCATTTCCTTTAGCTCTCCAGTACATGGCCATGTCACAGAGCTTGGAGGTGATACATATCTTGGACAGAAAACCATGAGCCTATTCCGGAGAGTGGCCAGAATTCAGGAATAAAACAGGAAATTAGGAAGTTAGTCATTGCTACCCATCCATAAGGAAAGCTGCAGTCCAATCATGAATCGGGCAGTATGAATTTTGGGAAGCATTATACTAGACAGGACACATTCATTGATGCATTATGTTTTCTAATGTCTACAACTACAAACACAGTGGGATACATAGACATAGAAACACTTGCCTTGTCAAACGACTTACTAGAAACAGTCCACTTCAAATCAAACAAACTGCCTTTCCTACCAATTCTCAGAACATGAGACAAAACAACAAACTCACACCCACAACAACATAGGACTTTCTTCCCCCAAGTAGGTCTTTGACTCTCCGGAATTTCCTCTGACTGTTGTACCATACTATGTTCCCCCAAAATGCCCTGTACTGTCTCAGAGCTGGAATTTTTGGCCAACTCTTTGAAGTTGTCAGGAGCCAGCTTTGAGCCACTACCTTCTTTCTCAGGGAAGGCCACTCTCCAAAGCTCTCCTGGCATTTGGCCATTCTCAAATCAGTAGGTACCAAGAAAGACTGATTCTGTCCTTGGTAAAACCAAACAAGTGAGCCCACTGGGACTGGGTCTGGGACTGGTTCTGTGTGCCTGGCTTCCGGGATTCCAAGTTCAGAGTGTTCCAAGACCAAGGAAGTGAGATAGGTCACTTCCGTTCGGAACTGAATGAGGTCACTGGTTTGGCAACCACTTTGTCCTAACAGTTCCTTCAAAGGGTCCCATGAGATGGAGGCTGCCCCTACTTTCTGTGACACTTTCACAACTTAGAATGGTATATCAACCATAGGCACCCAGGAACAGCTCTCACATAGAACTGGTTTGGTCCATCTTCTCTACATTAAGAAGAGAGAGGCTGATTCACACACATCCCTTCATCCTAACCAGGTTGTTTGCCTTACAAGATGACTTTTGCCCTCTCATGTCCTTTATAGCTGCCTTCATCTTCCCCAGGGATAATTTCTGCATGGACCTTTGAGGTTCTCAGCGGGTGGAAGATCCCCTATATTCCTCTATATTAAGACCAACTCTGTCCCTGTTCTTCTATAAAGTTAGATTGAGGGAACAATGTATGATTAGGGTTAATAACATGTTCAATTTGAGTTAGGAATCATTCTGCTGGATGAATAATGGTATTGGGAACCTGGGATATTTATAAGAATATAGATGTGAAATATAAGTATGAAAACAGAAATCTAGGTAAGATTTTAAGCCCAGAAGGGCATTGGGTCCTTGATTGGAATACTTAGCATTGAATTTCGTTCGCACAGATGTCTCAGATAAATCAATATACAATGGCATATCACCTTGTACCCTGGATGATTGAATGTAGAAGAGTTCATCCAGTTAAAAAGGGATAGTTGTTAGGATTAGGAAGATAGTCGGTCTGTTTCGGAAGAAGAGTGAGTATAGGATTTGGACCAAAAGTTCAATAGCCCTAGGTTTTCGGTTAGTGAGTGAATGTAAATTTCAGCACATGTGGAGAGTCAGTCACAATGATGAACTGGGAAAATTATGTAGGAAATCAGATATCAATACACACATTATGAAACCAGACAAAGTATAAAGTGAATGATACGATTAGACATGATCAACCAGGTTAAGTTTCAATATATAATCTTAGGAAGAAACAAATATGTAGTCACCAATATGATTGACATTGGAGAGCATTAGGCAACCTGGACATGGATGTTTTTAGTAATCCAGGATCACTTTCCATCTAGGATTTGCTACAATCAGAAGTGTGACCTTTGCATTTTGTGATCAGAATATTACTGTGATAAAATGTATATGTAGATCAGGTGACATGAGTATTTCTTCTAACATTTCTTGGAGCAATATTTTGAAGAGATATAACTTAGTATTGGGGGTACACAGAGTTGTACCCTGTGTCTATGAATGTAGAAGAAATGCATGAATTGACAATACTGTGAATAAATAATATACTGTTTCCACTTTAAATCATGGATTGAATTGATATCTGAAAATATGTAAGAAATCTTATATTGATATACAATCATTCATTCCAACGAGTTATACATCTAATGGTAATATTAGGGTTATGTTTTATCATGAAGGGTGTGTGAGTTTAGCTTCAAAAGTTATTATGGAAATGGAAAATAATGTATTTGGAAAGAAATCTCATAAAAAGATGAGTCAAGAAATATAGAGGAATTCATATGTTCTGAAGCAGGATTTGATGGTAAGTATAAAAAAAGCCTATAAATTTCCTAACTTGTGGATGAAATATATATCCTATGATGTGCAAAAACTGAAAAAATAGTAATGCACCAGTGTTGAATGAAAATGAACGTCAAAATACACATCATATCCCATAGGAATCTACTTGCATTGATGCTAAACTGGGTCAGTTACTGTAGAAATATTATGATTTGTATACACTATTCACTGAAGTTAGTTTTCAGTAGTAGGAAACAAATACGTATTTCAAGTGGATGAATTTTTATGAGAATAATCTTGTGAAATGTTGACTATAAATTTACATATATGAACACGAATGAATTTAGGGAGTGTATAATAAGAAACATATATTTCATATTTTTAAAAATCTTGAGAGTGTATATATATATATATATATATATAGATATGTGTGTGTGTGTGCATTTATGTATATATATATATATATATATATATATATATACACACACACACACACACACACACACACACACAGACACTAAAATGTATCAATATGCATGCCAATCGAAATTCACTATGAAACATATATCATCCACAGATCCAAAAATAATCATTTTACTGAACATGGATTTATGTATAATATTGTTCAACTAGGAAGTTCACCCATAGGTTGAATTTTAAGTTCCAACAGCGTTTAGGAGGAGTGATCTCTTCCCATGATTTGTATCTCCCAAGACAGCCAAACTCACAAGGATGTATGTCTGATACCAGTTATGTTTCTATATTTGCATATAAAAATACATGTGCTGAACAGGCTACAGAGAAAGGGAGACAGGAATTCACATATTTGTTAACTTTAAAAACACATGGAGATCTATTTCAATTAAAAATTGACTAGATTTATAACACCTACACTTTATCATGCAAAAGGAAAGTCCAACTATACACCATGCCTTCTCTGAACTGTTTTCATTTCCATTCTGTTTGGTTATTTTTGTCCATCATTTTAGGATTAGTAGTCAGAGTCTATTAGGGTATGGGTTAGTGTCAGGAATTCAGTAATTCGAATGGAAAATAGGAAAATGAATCCAATGTGTATGCAAATATGTGCTACACAAAAATATTCCCACTCTCATCCAGAACATTGCCTTTACATTACCTTTGCCCCAAATAAGACACGATTAGAGAAGAAGAGTTAGGAAATCTGTGAATACATATCTGAAAAGGAAAACATTCAGGAGTTCACAATATTGGATGTGGTAGAGGAGTTTCCAAAAGTAAGGGACAGGGTAAACACTTCACAAACATGGAGCTCATTGAGCCTAAAGACTCTTGAGAAACTGCCTCTGAGGTTGGGCACTTGAAATATATGTTGTTGTCAGGAATTTTAGCATCCTTTCTAGTGAGACCAACAAAGCTGGGTCTGGTCTCTGTGACCTGGAGGATATTTTTTTTTTTTCCAATGAACATGAGGAAGCAGTGCTGAATTCTCTCTTTGTAGGTAAACTGTGGCCACTGGGGTCTAAGTGTCTCCCCATGTGGACTGTGAAGCCATTTGATCATCTTCCACTTTTCGAGGTGTTTCTTGCTTCTGCATGGTGAATTTGGTATTTGCTTCAGGAAATACAAGGAGTTCAACAGGTACCAGTTATGGAGGGAGTTCTGTCACGTGTGGTGGGTCAAGGTCTGCAGGAAAATGCACCAACCAGGCTTCTACCCCACATAGCTTGCCCGCTTGTCCATAGCAATCTGATTCTGAACATTGCCCTGAAACCTCTCCATATGACAAGATGCTTTTATATATAAGGGTCTGCTGACATCACCATGTCAGTCTCAAGCCATTTGGAATCCAAGGGCAGATCCACATGGTACCACCACAGATGTTTTATCACATACCTGCACACCACTGCTCTAGGCCCACTACTCAGCAGTCTCCAACTTACAGGGATCTCTTTTCTGCACTGTTTTCATGAAACCAAGTAAATCCAAGCACAGTCTGGTACACTCATGATCAGCAACAAGTCATCCAAAGTTTCTCCATTGCCACCTGGTCATGGAAATTTCAAAAAATCCATGGTATGTACATAGCTATTTTTCAAAGATGAAGTTGGAGGCACTGTGGGTTTCAATTTATTTAGGAAACATTAAATGGTGAGGAAGCTCATTTCAAAGAAATCTCTGGAGAACTCTCACAGGCAAGGCTTCCCAAAGAGTGGCCAATATTTCACATGAATCCAGGCCCATTGACGTCTAAAATGTGAGGTCCATGTGTGTTTTGACTCTCAATTATGGCTGCCAAGACTTTCAGAATAAAATCACGTGAAATCCTGGCTGAGATTCCCAGTGCTCTGTGGAAGCCACCTTGGCCTAGATCTCAGATTTCAGGGTGACTCTCATGTGTTGCCTCCTAAAATCCCAACACAATTCATGGCAATACTTCTCTGAGGACAGTTCCAGAATTCAGTCTCTAAGGGGAATAACACCAGAGTTCAAGCCCAGGTGAACTAAGTCATCTCTTTCAACCGCCACACAAATGACCAGAATTAAAACCAAAACACTCCCACATGGCCCTCAACATCCTCCATATAGACACTTATCATAACCTCTGGCTGGAAATTTCCATGAGGGGTGCAGACAAAGAAAGTATCCAAATAAGTTCCCTTGCCCCTCATTTGCCTAAAGTCAGGGTGGCCTGGACATCCTTCCTGAGAACCAAGAGTGATTAAATAGGCCTGCACTTAATACTGCTCTGCATCTTCAATTTGGGGCCTACTTACTTTCAGGGATAGATTCTTTATGTGATTTGGAGTCATGAGAAAAGCCAAGCACCTCTGGGCTAGTCTCTGTAGGGTTTGAAGAACTCATTTGACCCAAATTATCCCTATTCTCACTGGATGGATTTCAGGAACCTAACAGAGGAAAGCAAAAGACTTAATCCACAATGACTGCTCATTTGGCCATTTTGGTTTTGGATGCACACATGGTATCTTTCTTTAGATCCATCAGGTGCTAAGAATCTAAGCCACAGCCTCACATAGGGTCATGAGGCTGATTCTGACACATCCCTTTCCAAAGCAATCAAGCAAAGAGCCACAGGTGATGCCCATTCATTTGCATTTGACAACTCATTTCTTCAGGCTTCACAAAGGGGTGGTCTGAGGCAAAAAGCTTTCTGAAATTCAGGGCAACAGAACAATAGATAAGCAAATGGCCCAAAGCAGGATTTCTCCACTGAGACTTTCCTGGTCACACTGATATCTGAGTTTTCTTAGATGCTCTCCATTCCCTTTAGCTATCCAGTACATGGCCATGTCACAGAGCTTGGAGGTGGTATATATATTGGACACATAACCATGAGCCTATTCTTGAGAGTGGAGTGGATTCAGGAACAAAATATAATCTTAGGAAGATAGTAGGTGTTGCCCATTCATAAGGCAAGCGGCAGTCCATTCATAAATTGGCAGGATGAATGTTGGGAAGATTTCTACTAGACAGGAGACATCCATTGATGCATTCTCTTTTCTAATGTCTAGAACCACGGACACAGTGGGATACACAGACTTAGAAACACTCGCCTTTTCAAAAGACTTATTAGAAACAATTCACTTCAAACCAAAAAACCGCCTTTATTACCTATTCTCAGAACATGAGACAAAACCACAAACCAACACCCACATCCACAAAGACACCTTCTTTCCCCAAGTCAGTCTGTGACTATCCATAGTGTCCTCTGATTGGTGGCCATACTATGTTACCCTGAAATGGCCTGTCCTGTCTCAGATCTGGTCTCCTTGGTCAACACTGTGAAGTTCTCAGGAGCCAGCGGTGATCCACTAACTGCTTTCTCAGGAAAGGCCACTCTTCAGAGCTTTCCTGGCATTTGGGCATCCTCACCTCCATAGGTACCAACAAAGACTGACTCTGTCCTTGGTAAATCTGAACAATTGAAACCACTGCGACTGGGACTGGGACTGAGACTGAATTTGGGTGCCTGGCTTCCTGGATCCCAAGTTCAGAGAGTTCCATCACAAAGGATGTTAGGTGAGGTCACTTCCTTTAAGATCTGAATGAGGTCACTGCCTTGGCAACCACTTTGTCCTAACAGTTGCTTCAAAGTGTCCCATAAAATGGAGGCTGCCCCTACATCCTGTGACACTTTCACAAGTTAGAATGGTATATCAACCATAGGCACCGGGGAAGTGCTCTCCACACTGGCCTAGTTTGGTCCTTCTTCTCCATATTAAGAAGAGAGAGGCTGATTCAGACACATCCCTTCATCCTGACCAGGTTGTTTTCAATGGAAGATGACTTTTGCTCTCTCAGTTCGTACATATGTGCCTACAACTTCTCCAGGGATCATTTTTGCGTGGACCTTTGAGTTTCTCAGGAGTTGGAAGAAACCGTAAATTCCTGTATTGTAAGACCAACTCTGACCCTGCTCTTCTGTAAAGTTAGATTGAGGGAAGAGTGTATGGTTAGGGTTAATAACAGTTTCGATTGGGGTTAGGAATCATTCTGCTGGATGAATAATGGTATGGCGAACCTTCGATATTTTCAAGAATATATAGGTGAAATATAAGCACGAAAACAGAAATAAAGGTAATATTTGAAGCCCAGAAGGGTGTTGGGCCCTTGATTGCAATATTTAGCATTGATTTATTTTCTGCACAGATGTCTCAGATAAATCAATATACAAATGCATAGGCCCTTGTACTTTGGATTATTTATTGTCAAAGAGAACTTCCAGTCATAAAGGGATAGTCGGGGGGCTGGGGATGTGGCTCAAGTGGTAGCGCGCTCGCCTGGCATGCGTGCGGCCCGAGTTCGATCCTCAGCACCACGTACAAACAAAGATGTTGTGTCTGCCAAGTACTAAAAAAAATAAATGTTAAAAAATTCTCTCTCTCTCTCCCTCTCTCTCTAACTCTTTCTTTAAGAAAAAAAAATTAAAAAAAAGAATAGTCGGTAGGATTAGGACGATAGTCGGTAAGTTTAGAACGGAGAGTGAGTATAGGATTTGCACCAAAAGTTCTTTAGCTATGGGGTTTCGGGTATAGAGTGAATGTAAATGTCAGCACATGTGAAGAGTCAGTCACAATGATGAAATGGGGAAAATATGTAGGAAAGCAGATTTCAATAGAGACATTAGGAAATCTGGCAAAGTATATTCGGTAATGAAAATTTAGTAAAATAGGTAAATGTCACTTCCCGTTTTTCTGTATGCTTAACAAAACACCTTTGAAATCTTGAGAACTGTTTGCTAATCTTGTTCCCAGAATGTGCTGTCCCCAACTGCCAACCTGCAGAATGTACTCATTCACCCGGTTGCACGCAAACTGCTCACTCGCCCAGACCAAACAATAAAGTTCCCTCTCTGCCCTCTCCAAGCAAAGTATATAAGCTCTGCTTAAGCTGTTCTCAGGGCTCTCTGATCTATTCAAGTGAGCTCTGAGCCCCAGCATGCTGGACCCCCAATAAACCCTTTGCTTTTGCATGAGACAGTCTTTTGGTGGTCTCTTCACCCGATGCTCGTTTGACCTTTACATATGGAGGTTCCAGTGAGATCCGGCAGCGGCGAACGAGAGACCCCAACAGGCTCCTCTTGGGGTATGTATGGTGCCTCTTTCTGGTTTCAGGTTTCAGGTTAGGGCTTCGCAAAATGGCTGTCAATGAAGAGTGTGACCTCTCTCCGATGGTGGCTGACATACGTGTCACAGATCCACAGGCCACATCCCTGGGGGATGCACCAGAGTTCTCGGGAAATCGAGGAGCAATAGTCTCCTCAACTCAGTGATATTTTGTTTCAGATTCGGTATTGCCAGCCCATCGGGTTTGGCCAGATACTTAGTCCTGGTCTCAGTGTTGGAAGTTCCATTGTCTGTCTTTATTTTCTTGTCTTGTCTGTGTCGTGTGTCATCGCTTTTACTGTTTGTGTATCTTTCATTATGGGACAGAGCACTTCAATGCCTCTGTCCCTGACCCTTGATCACTGGACCAAAGTACCCTTAAGGGCTCAGAATCTTTCTTTTTCAGTAAAATTCTGGACCTGGCAGACTCTCTGTGCCTCAGAATGGCCCACCTTTGGATTCGGATGGCCCCTAGAAGGATCTTTCTACTTCCCACTAATTTAAAAAAGTCAGAGGATATTGTCTTTCAGCCAGGGCCACATATCCATCCGGATCAACAGCCATATATCTTAACTTGGCAGGACCTCTGCAAATCTCCTCCATGGGTGAAGCATTTCCTTGCCCCTACCCCCGCTCCTACTCCTTCCCCCATGATCTCTCAAACCCTCTGCTCCTCCTCCTCCTCCACCCTCTGTTCTCCCTGAGTCACAAGATTTGACTCTACTGGACTCTTGTCCCCCTCCTTATCTCCTGCCCACGTCCCCCAAAGACCAACACCCTCTAAGTGATTCCCCTGCTGCTGACTCAACCTCTCCACCATTGGAGGAAGATAAGCCAGCCCAGCGCCCTCCAGATAATTTCCCCACAGCACACACAGCCCCTCCTCCTCTGGAGGAAGCTAGCCCAGCTAAAGGTACTCACCAGCAGTGAATGATTGAAAAACCTGGAACTCGAATGATGCTCCCCCTCATCCCTAGGGGCCAATGATTGACAACGGCCTTGGGGGAAAAATGCAAGCCTACCAGTATTAACCTTTCTCCTCTTCAGACCAATATAACTGGAAAAATAAATATCCCCCTTTTACCGAGGACCCCACCCGGCTCCTAGGTGTGGTTGAGTCATTGATGTTTTCACAACAGCCTACTTGGGATGACTGTCAACAACACCTAGGGTTGTCTCTTCATGATAGAGAAACAAAAGAGAATCCTCCTGGATGCTGGAGAAAATATCCTCTGACCAGATGGGTGACCGACAAAACTTCCCAACATATTCAACCCGGCTTTCCCTTGAATCGACGAAACTGGGACCCTAACACCTTTGAAGGTAGGGAGCATCTGTCCACTTATCGCTGGTCTCTAATTGTGGGTATCTTAGTGGCCGCTAGGCGACTAACAAATTTTGCCAAGTTAAGAGAGACTATTCAAGGGCCTGATGAATCTCCCTCTATGTTTTTAGAGAGAATTATGGAGGCATATAGGAGATATACTCCTTTCGATCCTCAGGCAGAGGATCAAAAGGCATCTGTCAAGATGGCCTTTATAGGCAAGCTGCCCTGGATATTAAAAGAAAGTTACAATGCTTAGATGGATTACAAGATATGACTTTGAGAGATTTAGTCAGAGTAGCCGAGAAGGTATACTATAAGAGAGAAACTGAGGAAGAGTAAGGAGCAAAGGGAGGATAAAAGAAACAAAAGACAGACTAAGGCATTGACTAAGGTCCTGGTCACAACAACAAATAGGCCAGAAATAAGAAACATGGAGACAGGAATGGATATCGGGGCCCATACTAGAGGCCACCCCTGGCCTCAATTTAATGTGCCTACTGTAAAGAAAAAGGACACTGCTTCAAAGAGTGCCATTGAAAGAGACAGCCACTCTAGCCAGCCATTCTGACTCTGGAGGATGACTAAGAACGTTGGGCCTCAGATCCCCTCCGAGAGCTCAGGGTAAATTTTGAAGTGGAGGGGACCCAAGCAAACTTTGAAGTGGATACAGGGGCAATATACTCTGCCCTTAAGGCCCCATTGGTCTCTCTATCAAATAAAAGGTCTCTAATTCAAGGGGCTAATGGCAGAAAATATCGGGCTTGGACAACTAAGAGGACCATGGACCAGGGGAAAGGAAAAATCCATCACTCGTTCTTAGTAATCCCAGAATGCCCGGCCCCATTGATGGGCAGAGATCTGCTCACCAAGCTCCGGGCCAAAATAACTTTTAACCCTGAAGGACCACAAGTGGAATTTCTAAATCCTTCAGTAAAAACTCCTATAGTCACGGCTCTATATATGTCAGTAGAAAATGTAAATCAACTCACTCAACTTGGTTCAAAGAAATTGCATTCATTCCTGAAGGATCAAGAACAGAGTTTTTTACTAACCGACTCAAAGCAAAAGGAAATAACTGAATGGGTAACAAAAGCCTGTCAGGTCTGTCATGGATAATGCTTACCATTCCAAGCTTCCTGCAAAAACGCACCTACGAGGAACCAGACCAGGACAATTCTGGGAAGTGGAATTTACTAAAATTAAACCAGCAAGGTTTGAAATTAAATATCGCCTAGTCTTTGTAGATATATTTTGAGGATGGATTGAAGCCTTTTCCAGGAAAAAAGAAAAAAAAAACGAAACAGCGCAAATGGTCGTCAAGAAGATCCTGAAAGATATTTTTACAAGATACGGCCTGCCTTAAGTAATAAGGTCTGATAATGGACTGGCGTTTGTAGCCCAGGTAAGTCAGGGGTTAGGCAAAACCCTGGGGATTAATTAAAAGTTATATTGTGCTTATAGACCACCGAGTTCAGGACAGGTAGAAAGAATGAATAGAACCATTAAAGAGACCATAACGAAATTAAGCTTAGAAACCTGCATTATAGATTGTACTATGCTCCTGCCTTATGCACTATTTCATGGAAGAAATACTCCCTCTGTTTCTTTGTGTAACTTCACCCCCTATGAAATTGTCCATGGTGCCCCTCCTTCAGTAAGGGACCTAACCCCAACTCTAAGACCTAACAATTCCTTCCACACCCCATTGCTTGACTGAATTAAAGCTCTTGAAAGAACTCAGGGATACCTGTGAAAACAGATGGCCAATGCCTATCAACCTGGGGACGAGTGGACTCTACATCGATATCAAGTAAGAGACTTCATCTCTGTAAGTCGACATCAGGTGTCATCCCTGGAACCCCACTGGAAATGACGATACAAGGTGCTACTTATAACACCTACAGCGGTAAAGGTAGAAAGAATCACTTCCTGGATCCATACCTCTCATCTCAAGCCTGACCCTGTCCAGACTCTGGCTTGAAACAGGAAAAAATTGGTAAAACTTTCAAATTGTGTATTTACCCTGTGTCTAAGGCTATACACTCTCCCCTTGACCACCAGTAGTCCTAAACCTATTCAACCCATTCAGCAGCGATGGCTGATCACAAATCCTACTGGTAAAGAAGTATGATCTATCTCGCATACAGCCCACTTAGGGACTTGGTGGACATCTATCCACCCAGACATTTGTCAGCTGGCTATAGGTCTTTCCTATTGGGATATACCTGATGAAGAGGATCCCACTAAATTTCCATTAAATCCATTCTGCACCATTGATAATGGAAACAATCATTATGGATGTAGGGACACACAAGCCAGATGCAGGTTGGCTAGCCTAGATTACTATGTTTGCCCGGTGGACTACCAAAGCCACAAACAGTCACGGTTGTGTGGGGGAATGCCGACTTCTTCTGTAAGTCATAGGGTTGTGATCATACAGGCAGTGCATGATGGAACCCAAACTCCTCATCAACTTCTGTACACAGCATTGGCCCTATTACCAATTAGATCACCAAAACCGATGGCCCCTAGAGGGGTCTCTAGATTCTAAAATTCTGCCTGACCTTTTTAACTTCTGAAAGTCCTCAAAAGGGTGAAAGGAGATTTCCCTATGTGGAGGCCTTTTCCCTCCTTCGCTCACATCCTGAACTATGCTTCTCCAATAGGTCCTCACACTCAGCCTTCTGCTCCAGACTCTCTGCTGTCACTCTCACCTCAGCAACATGATTTCTCCCCTCCAATTACTAGATCAAAAACCCAAACCTCAGCCGGATCTAAGACCATTGCCCCCTTGCTGAGGTAGCAGGTACTAAGGTAACCCTCCACCAAATCACTCCTCTCTTCTCCAGTCAGTGCCCGCACCGGGTCCCACCAGTTCCTCTTACCAGCTAACCCAAAGCTCAAACCAGCTGAGGAGAACCCTCAGACCCCTATCCAAGATTTAGTGAAAATGGCCTTTAAAGTTTCTTTGTCATCACTGAAAACAGATTACTAAGAATTTAAAGTCCCTCACAGGCTTTTAGGGATACTAACTCCCATCTTCCCCTCTGCTCTACCTGTTCTACTGCTCACCTTTTTGTTGCTAGGAAAATCACAAACCCCTTTCCCAGTATTCTTTCACATCTCTGCTACCTCATTCTCAGATCCACGGAGCTGCTCAAAGCCACGCCTTCCCCATCTCCCCCCTCTGTTCCAGGCCCACAGAAAAACATTAACTGAAATTCTACAGAAGTCTTCAGCATGGCTGACTTTAGGACTTTCAGCGAAAGAGTCCCCATGAAAGACTTCAAAGTAGATAAACTTCCTCTTTTCCTGTTGCCCTGTTGTACTTGGCCACTGGCTAAAAATATCAGCACTCCTAAGTTAGACACCCCCTTACTAGTTTTTCACAAAATATGTGAACAAGGCCTTTGGCATTGAGCTGGGGCTTCACAGAGATGGCTACATTTCTAAGATAAAGAAGTTACCAACTGGGCTCCATGGTAACAGCTGGAAGGGGGAAAAAATAAAGGGAAGAAAAAGCTCTCCTTCACCCAGGTGGCCTTGAAAAGTTAACTTGCCCAGAACAGAGGAAAAAAACAGAAAAAATCTGCTTTTTGTGAACTTCTGCAGGCTGTGAACTTCTGCGCCCCTTCCCTTATATGTTGGGTACAAAATTCTGAAACTACCTAAACGTGGGTTTCAGGGAATTAATTGATTATAACAGAAGTAATGCCCTCTGAATCCGGTTGCAAATAAAATGGAAAGTTTCCCTGTTTTTGGTAGTATCTTAGGTGCCTTGCCATGTCCGTCTCTACAACAGTATAATTCTATAGACTTAAACATTGTTTATGTTTTCATGAAATTGTCAAGACGATGTGATTAATTTTGTAAAGGTGCAGAGGTTTCCCAGAGTGCTTTATCATAATGCAGGTTCATTTGAAGATCAAATAAGGGGGCATAAAACCCGGTTCCACTGAGAACATATATTCATCACTTTAGCCATCCTATTAGGAATAGGAGTTGCTGCAGGCGTGAGCACAAGAACCACTGCCTTGGTCCATGGGATACAACAAATGACACAATTAGAAGCAGCAATAGACCAAAACTTAAAGATATTAGGAACCTCCATCTTGGCTTTGCAGGAATCTTTAACCTCTCTCTCTGAAGTTGTTTTACAGAACAGGCGAGGGTTGAACCTCCTCTTCATGAGAAAAGGGGGCCTTTGTTCTGCATTGATGGAGAATCTTGTGTTTTTGCCGACCATACTGGAGTTTTAAAAAAATCTAGGAGTAAATTAAAAAGATGCCTTGAAGAGTGTCATTGAGAGAGAGAGGCCCAAAAAGGGTGGTTTGAGTCTTGGTTCACACAGTCCCCCTGGTTTACTACGCATTTATCAACCCTGGCCATTTCAATAATAATCCTCATATTATTGCTAACTATAAAACCCTGTTTGCTCAACCGTGTAATTTCTTTTCTCCAAGCTCAAATTGGACGAGTTAAACTTATGGTAATACCCCACTAGCAAACATAGAATGTGACACCCCGCAATGATTAGCCAGAAGAAGAAGTGGGGAATGAAAGATTAATAAAATAGGCACTTTTCACTTCCTTTTTTCCTGTATGCTTAACAAAACACTGTTGAAATCTTGAGAAATGTTTGCTAATCTTGTTCCCAGAATATGCTGTCCCCAACTGACTAACTGCAGAATGTGCTCCCTCACTGGGTTGCATGCAAACTGACCACTCGCCCTGACCCATCAATAAACTTCCCTCCCTGCCGTCACCAAGGAAAGTGTATAAGCTCTGCTTAAGCTGTTCTAAGGGCTCTCTACTCTATTCAAGTGAGCTCTGAGCATCAGCATGCTGGACCCCCAATAAACCCTTTGCTGTTGCATGAGATAGTCTCTTGGTGGTCTCTTCCTTCGACCTCACCCGACCTTTACCTGGATAATTAAATGTAGAAGAGAACATGCATTCAAAAAGGGATAGTCGGTAGGATTAGGAATATAGTTGGTAGGTTTAGGAAGAAGACTGTGTATAGGTTTTGGAACAAAAGTTCCTTAGCAATAGGGTTTCGGTTAGAGAGTGAATGTAAATGTCAGCACATGTGAAGAGCCAGTCACAATGATGAACTGGAGAAAATATGTAGGAAATCAGATATCAATAAACACATTATGAAATCAGGCAATGTATAAAGTGAATGATAGGATTAGACATGATCAACCAGGTTGAGTTTCAATATATAATCTTAGGAAGAAACAAATATGTAGTCACAAATATGATTGACATTGGAGAGCATTAGGCAACCTGGACATGGATGTTTTTAATAATCCAGGATCACTTTCCTTTTAGGATGTGCTACAATCATAAGTTTGACCTTTGCATTTTGTGATCAGAATATTACAGTGATAAAATGTATATGTAGATCAGGTGACATGCATATTTTTTCTAACATTTCTGGGAGCAATATTTTGAAGAGGTATAAATTAGTGTTGGGGGTACACAGAGTTGTTCCCTGTGTCTATGAATATAGAAGTAATGCATGAATTGACAATACTGTGAATAAATAATATAGCTGTTTCCACTTTAAATCATGGATTGAATTGATATCTGAAAATATATAAGAAATCTTATATTGATATACAATCATTCATTCCAACGAGTAATGCATCTAATGGTCATATTAGGGTTATGTTTTATCATGAAGGGTGTGTGAGTTTAGTTTCAAAAGTGATTATGAAAATGAAAAATTATGTGTTTGGAAAGAAGTCTCATGAAAAGACGAGTCAAGAAACATAGAGAAATACATGTGTTCTGAAGCAGGAAGTGATTGTAAGTATTAAAAAACGTATAAATTTCCTAACTTGTGGATGAAATATATATCCTGTGATGTGCAAAAACTGAAAAAAATAGTAATGTACCAGTGTTGAATGAAAATGAATGTCAAAATACATGTCATGTCCCATAGGAATCTACTTGCATTGATGTTAAACTGGGTCAGTTACTGTAGAAACATTAGGATTTGAAAGGACCATTTACTAAAGTTAGTTTTCAGTACAAGGAATCAAATATATATTTCAGGTGGATGAATATATCTGAGCATAATCTTGTGAACATTTTATTATAAATCAACATTCATGACATGAATAAATTTAGGGAGTGTATATAAGACACATATATTTCATATTTTGAAAAATCGGAGGGTGTATAATATATATATATATATATATATATATATATATATATATATATCACAGATACATTAAAAAGTAGCAATATATAAATATATATGGGTATCAAAATTTATCTTGAAATATATATCATCCACAGATTAAAAAGTATTCATTTTAGTGAACATGGATTTATGTATAATGTTGTTCAACTAGGAACCTCACCCATAGGTGGAATTTTAAGATCCAAAAGCGTTTAGGAGGAGTGATCTCTTCTCACAATTTGTGTCTGCAAAGTCAGCCACCTCACAAAAATGTACGTGTGATACCAGGTAGGATTCTATATGTGCATATAAAAATACATGTGCTGAATAGGCTCCAGAGAAATGGAGACAGGAATTCAGAAATAAGTTAACATTAAAAACAATGGAGAACTATTTCAATTAACAATTGACTATATTTATAACACCTACCATTTATCATGCAAAAAGCAAGTCCAACTATACACCATGCCTCCTCTGAACTGCTTATGTTTCTATAATATTTGGGTTACTTTCCTCCATCATATTAGGATTAGTAATCAGAGTCTAGTAGGGTGTGAGTTAGTGTCAGGGATTCAGTATATCGAATGGAAAATAGGAAAATGAATCCAATGTGTATGCAAATATGTGGTAAACAAAAATCTTCCCACTCTCATCAAGAACAACACCTAGATATCACCTTCGCCCCAAGTAAGACACAATTAGAGGAGAAGAGTTAGAAAATCCGTGACTACATATCTGGAATGGAATACGATCAGGAGTTTACAACCTTGGAATTGGTAGAGGAGTTTCCAAAAGTAAGGGACAGGGTAAAAACTCCACAAACATGGACCTCTGCCTGCCTAAAGACTTCTTGAGAAACTGTCTCTGAGGTTGGGCACTTAAAACATATGTTGTTGTCAGGAGCTTTAGCTTCCTTTCTAGGGAGACCATCAAAGCTGGGTCTTCATCTCTTTGACCTTGTGGATATGGTTTCTTATTTTCCAATGAACATGAGGCAGCAGTGCTGAATTCTCTCGTTGTAGGTAAACTGTGGCCACGGGGAGCTAAGTGTATCCACATGTTGACTGTGAAACCATTTGGTCATCCTCCACATTTCGTGGTGATTCTTGGTGCTGCACTGGGAATTTGGTATTTGCTTCATGGAATACAAGGAGCTCAACTGGAACACAGTGCTGGAGGGAGTTCTGTCATGTGTGGTGGGTCAGGGTCAGCAGGAGAATGCACCAACCAGGTTTCTAGCCCACATAGTTTGCCCCCTTGACCATAATAACCTGATTGTGAACATTTCCCTTAAACCTCTTGTTATAAAAAGATGTCTTTACATATAAGGGTCTGCTGGAGGCACCATGTCAGCCACATGCCATTTGGAAGTCAAAGGCAGATCCACAAGGCCCCACGACAGAAGTTTTATCACAAAACTGCACATCTCTGCTCTAGGTCCACTAATCAGCAGGCTTGAACTTACTGGCATCTCTGTTCTACACCATTTTCATGAAACTTAGTCAATCAAGGAACTGTCTGGTACACTCATTGTCAGCAACAGTACATCCAAAGGTTCTCCTGTGCAACCTGGTCAAAGGAATTTAAAAAATTTCATGGTATTTATCGAGCCATTATTCAAGCATGAGGTTGGAGGCACTGTTGGTTTCAATTTTTTCAGGAAACATTAAATGGTGAGGAAGCTCATTTCAATGAAACCTCTGGAAAACTCTCACAGGCAAGTCTTCCCAAGGAGTGGCCAAAAGGTCACAGAAATCCAGGACTATTGAGTTCTACAATGTGAGGTCCATGTGTGTTTTGACGCTCAAGTATGCCTGCCAAGTGTTTCAGAAAAAATCATGTGATATCCAGGCTGAGATTCTCAGTGCTCTGTGGAAAGCCACCCTGGACGTAGATCTCAGTTTATAAGGGCGACTCTCATGTGTGGCCTGCTAAAATCCCAACACAATTCATGGCAATACTTCTCTGAGTTCAGTTTCAGAACTCAGTCTCTAAGTCCCCTTGAACTCACACCAGAGTTCAAGCCCAGTTGGACCCAGTCATTTCTTCCAATCGCCACACAAATGACCAAAATTAAAACCTAAACACTCCCACAAGGCCCTCATCTTCTCCATATAGACACTCATCATAACCTCTGGCTGAAGGTTTCCATGAGGGGCGCAGCCCAAGACAGTGACCAAAATGAGCACCCTTGGCCCTCATTTGCCTAAAGTCAGGGTGTCCTGGACACCATTCCTGTGAACCAGGAGGGATTAAATAGACCTGCCATTAATACTCCTCTGCTTCTCCATTTTGAGGCCTACTGAATGTCAGGTATAGATTCTTTATGTGGTTTGGAGTCATGAGAAAACCCCAGCACTTCTGCAGGGCTTTGAAGAACTCATTTGACCCAAAGCATCCCTATTCTCACTTGATGGAGTCAGGAACATCACAGAAAAAGGCTAGAGACTTCATCCACAATGACTGATCCTTTTGCCATTTTGGTTTTGGATGCACACACGGGATCTTTCTTTAGATCCATCATGTGCTAAGCTGGAGCCTCACACAGGGCCAAGTGGCTGATTCAGACACCTCCCTTTCCAAAGCAATTATGCCAAGAGCCACAGGTGATCCTCATTCATTTCCATTTGATAACTGTTTTTTTCAGTCTTCCCAAAGGGGTGGCCAGAGGCAAATACCTTCCTGACATTCAGGGCAACAGAACAAAATGTAAGCAAAAGGCCCAAAGCAGGGTTTCTCCACTGAGAGTTTCCTGGCCACACTGATATCTGAGTTTTCTGAGATGCTCTCCATGCCATTCCCTTCAGCTATTCAGTACATGGTCATGTCACAGTGATTGGAGGTGGTACATATCATGGATAAAAAACGATGAGCCTATTCTGGCTAGTGGCCAGAATTCTGGAAGAAAACAGGAACTTAGGAAGGTTGTAGGTGTTTCCCATTGGTAAGGCAAGCCGCAGTCCTTTCATAAATTGGACAGGTTGATTGGTGGGAGGCATTCTATACACAGGACATATTCATTGATGCATTCTCTTTTCTAATGTGTACAAGCACGGACACAGTGGGATACACAGAAATAGAAACACTCACCATGTCAAATGACTTATTAGAAACAGTCCATTCCAAAAGAAATAAATCACGTTTTTTTACCTATTCTCAGAACATGAGACAAAACCACAAACTGACATCCACACACCCAGGCACCTCCTTCCCCCAAGTAGGTCTGTGACTCTTCTGAGTGTCCTCTGACTGGTAGGCCATACGATGTTCCTCCGAAATGGCCTTTCCTGTCTCAGATCTGGTGTTATTCACCAACTCTGTGAAGTTGTCAGGAGGCAGTGGTGAGCCAATCCCAGTCTTGTCAGTAAAGGCCCCTCTTCAGAGCTTTCTTGGAATTTGGCCACCTTCACATGAATAGGTACCTAGAAAGACTGATTCTATCCTTGGTAAATCCAAACAAGTGAGACCACTGGGACTTGGACGGGTAATGGCTCTGGGTGCCTGGCTTCCTGGATCCCAAATTCAGAGAATTCCATCACCAAGGAAGTATGTGAGGTCACTTCCTTCAGGAACTGAATGAGGTCACTGACTTGGCCACCAATATGTCCTAACAGTTGCTTCCTAGGTTCTCATAAGATGGAGGCTGCCCCTATTTCCTGTGACACATTCACAAATTAGAATGGTATAGAAACCACAGGCACCTGGGAACAGCTCTCCACAAAGGCCTGGTTTGGTCCGACTTCTCTACATTAAGAAGAGAGAGGCTGATTCAGAAACATCCCTTCATACTGATTAGGTTGTTTGCCATGGAAGATGACTTTTGCTCTCTCAGGTTCTAAATAGCTGCCTAAATCTTCTCCATGGATCATTTCTGCATGGACCTTTGAGGTTTTCAGCAGATGGAAGATCCCCTACATTCCTGTATTGTAAGTCCAACTCGGTCCCTGCTCTTCTGTAAAGTTAGATTGACGGAACATTGTATGGTTAGGGTTAATAGCGTGTTCGATTTTGGTTAGGAATCATTCTGCTGGATGAATAATGGTTTGGGAACCTGTGATACTTATAAGAATATAGACTTGAAATATAAGTACAAAAACAGAAATCTAGGTAAGATTTGAAGCCCAGAAGGGCATTTGGCAATTGATTGGCATAGTAAGCTTGAATTATGTTCTGTACCGAGGTCTCAGATAAATTCATTTACAATGGCATAGGATGCTGTACCTCAGATGACTGAATTTAGAAGAGATCATCCAGTCCAAAAGGGATAGTCCAAAGGATTAGGAAGATTGTCAGTAGGATTAGGAAGAAGAGTGAGTCTAGGAGTTGGACCAAAAGTTCTTTAGCAATAGGGTTTTAGTTAGAGAGTGAATGTAAATGTCAGCACATGTGAAGAGTCAGTCACAATGATGAACTGGGGAAAATATGTAGGAAAGAGAGTAAATATGTATCAATAGACACATTAGGAAATCAGGCAACGTCTAAAGTGAGTGATAGGAGTAGACATTTTCAACAGGGTTGAGGTTGAATATATAATCTTAGGAAGAAACAATTATTTAGTCACCAATAGGATTGACATTTGAGCGCATTAGGGAACCTAGACATGGAGGTTTTTAGTAATCCATGCTCACTTTAAATTTAGGCTTTAGTACAATCATAAGTGTGACCTTTGCATTTTGTGTCAAGAATATTACTGTGGTAAAATATATATTTAGATCAGATTACATGAGTATTTCTTCCACCAATATGAGGAGCAATATTTTGAAAACTTATAAATTAGTATTGCGGATAAAATAGGCGTACCCTGTGTTGATGAATAAGAGATGATGCATGAATAGACCATATTGTGAATTAATTATATAACTGGTTCCAACTTTAAATAATGCATTGAAATTATATTTGAAAATATATAGGAAATCTTATATTGATATATATACATTCATTCCAACCAGTTATACATCTAATGGTAATATTAGGGTTACGGTTTATCATGAAGAGTGTGTGAGTTTTGCTTCAAAAATGAGTATAGAATCGAAAATAATGTTTTTAGAAAGAAGTCTATTGAAAAGACCACTAAAGAATCATAGAGGAATACATGTTTTCTGAAAGAGGAAGTGATTGAAAGTGAACCACATGCCTATAAATTTGTGAATTTGTGGATGAAAGGTTATACCCTATGATGTCCATAAACTTAGGAAATAGTAATGTACCAGTGTGGAATAAAAATGAACTTCAAAATACATTTCATGTCCCATAGGAATCTAACTGCATTGATGTTAAACTTGGTCAGTTACTATAGAAATATTAGGATATATAAGGACCATTCACTGAAGTTAGTTTTCAGTACTAGGAAACAAATATGTATTTTAGGTGGTTAAATATTTCTGAGAATAATCTGTTGAGAGCCACAGCCAAAGGAGCCCCAGTAAACTTGCAGCTGCCAGCAAACTTCCGTCTGCCGGCTGATGATTGGCTCACAGCGGCCCCAGCATCATCTAGCTGATTTGCTTCTCTGTGGTGATGCTCATTGGAGATGCTCAATGAGCGGTTTCCCCGACCTTTCAGACTGCCAGCGGATGATTGGCTCACAGCGCCCCCAGCAACATCTAGCTGATTGGCTCCTCTGTGGTGATGCACATTGGGCTGGTTCCCTGCCCTTTCAGACCACGGAACTGCTCATTGGGGGACTTTTTTGGCTCCGCCCATGTGACCCAGCCAATCAGTCTCAAGAGGAGGAGACTTGTGTTTGAGGGAGAGGCTTGTGGGAAGCCTGTGGTGGCAGTTGGGCTCTGATGGCTATTCCTGAGGAGCTGTTTTGTTTGGTGTCATCTTGTTGGGTTGTATTATAGTAGAAATGCGGAATCAGAAATTATTAAAAAAAAAAAACTGAAAGAGTGTTCAGTAAATTGGTAGATGCAATTAAGGCATGGAAGACTTTACAAGGACATGGAGGTTTACAAGGTTAATTATCTAAGGTAATACAAGGAGCTAATGAACCTTATGCTGAATTTGTAGATAGGCTTATTCAAACAGCTACCAGAGTTTTTGGAAATACACAACAAGCAATGCCATTACTAAAACAACTGGCTTATGAGCAACCGAATCTTTGGTGCAATGATATCATTAGACCATGGAAACATGAAGATTTAAACACATATATTAAATTATGTAGAGACATTAAAGAACAAGAGCAAGTCGTGGAACCTGCAGTAAAACAGGCTTTAGATGCCAGAGACATTAATGAACAAGGGCAAATTGTGGCAGCTGCAGTAAAACAGGCTTTAGATGCCAGGCCAAGAACATGCTACAATTGTGAAGAAACAGGACATTTTAAAAGGAATTGTCCCATAGGAGGAGGGTTTAACAAAACTAGGTATCAAAGGAGTAGAATACCAGGTATTTGTCCATGATGCCGTAGAGGGAGACTTTGGGCTAATGAATGCTGTTCTCAAACCACCATAGAGGGTACACCATTATCAATAAACGAACAAGAACCAGGTGTTTATCCACAATATTGTGGACAAAGACATGGAGCTCCATTGCCAAAAATGGACAAGGGGGCTCAATGCTCCGGGGCCCAAAACCACAAATATACGCAGCACTGGAGAAACCCAGCAACCCCATCAGGGTAGTGCCCAGGACACATTGTCCATCAGATCCCTCATCAGACAAACCAGAGGGAGCTCAGGGTTGGACATCTGTGCCTCCGCCAGAGCAGTACTAACTGCAGAGATGGGAGTTCAATTCATTTCCACATGGGTAAAAGGACCTCTTCCCAAAGGAACAGTAGGCTTATTATTGGGACGCAGCTCTTCTACTCTAAAAGGACTTATGATAAGTCCTGGGGTAATTGATCTCGACTATGAAGGTGAAATAAAAATTATAGCCAGTTCTCCAAAGGGTATATCAGTAATTTCACCAGGAGATAGAATAGCACAGTTACTAATAATACCCAGCCTACATGAAAAATTTTCCAGTTGTACTGTAGAAAGAGGTTCCAAGTGATTAGGCTCCACAGGTGTAGATTGGGCTATGCTTTCTTTAAATTTAGATTCTGGCCCCATGCTAAAACTAAATATTCAAGGGCATAAATTTAATGGGCTACTGGATACAGATGCAGACCTTAGCATCATCTGTCGTCAAGAATGGCCAAAACATTGGCCGTTACAACAAGGCACTCAAACGCTTCGAGGCCTAGGAGTGGCGTCTAATCCCCATAGAAGTGCAATGGTATTAGATTGGAAGGATCCTGAAGGATGTGAAGGAACTCTACAGCCATATGTATTGGATCATCTTCCCGTAAATTTATGGGGACGAGATAGTCTTCTGGACTCAGTGATATTTTTTTTCGGATTCAGTATTGCCAGTCAATCGGGTTTTGCCGGCTCCTCAGTCCTGGTCTCAGTGTTGGACGTCCATTGCCTGTCTTCATTGCCTTGTCTTGTCTGTGTCATGTTTCATTGCTTTAACTGTTTGTGTATCTTTCATTATGGGACAGAGCACTTCAATGCCTCTGTCCCTGATCCTTGATCACTGGACCAAAGTCCGCTTAAGGTCTCAGAATCTTTCTTTTTCAGTAAAGCCCCGGATGTGGCAGACTCTCTGTGCTTCAGAATGGCCCACCTTTGGATTTGGATTACCCCTAGAAGGATCTTTCTACTTCCCACTAATTTAAAAAAGTCAGAGATATTGTCTTTCAGCCGGGGCCACATAGCCATCTGGATCAACAGCCATATATCTTAACTCGGCGGGAACTCTGCATATCTCCTTTTCCATGGGTGAAGCCTTTCTTGCCCCTGCCCCCACTCTGACTCCTTCCCCCAGGAACTCTCAAATCCTCTGCTCCTCCTCCTCCTACACCCTCTGTTCTCCTTGAGTCACCAGATTTCACTCTACTGGACTCTCCTTCCCCTCCTTATCCCCTGCCCTTGTCCCCCAACCTCCAACACCCTCTAAGTGATTCCCCTGCTGCTGACTCAGCCTCTCCTCCATTGGAGGAAGCTATGCCGGCCCAGCGCTCTCCAGATAATTCCCTTGCGGCACACACAGCACCTCTTCCCTTGGAGGAAGCTGACCCGTCTAAAGGAACTCGCTGGCGGTGAATGATTGAAAACCCTGGAACTCTCGGGATGCTCCCCCTCCATCCCTATGGGCCAATGATTGACGATGGCCACGGGGAAAAAATGCAAGCCTACCAGTATTAGCCTTTCTCCTCGTCAGACCTAAATAACTTAAAAAAATTATAATCCCCCTTTTTCTGAGGACCCCACTTGGCTCTCAGGTCTGGTTGAGTCATTGATGTTTTCACACCAGCCTACTTCAGAAGACTGCCAAAAACTCCTAGGGATTCTCTTCATGACAGAGGAACAACAGTGAATCCTCCAGGAAGCTAGAAAAAAATATCCTCAAAGAAGATGTGCGTCCGACACAACTTCCCAACATAATCAAAGGCAGCTTTCCCTTGAACCCACCCAACTGAGACCCCAAAATCTTTGAAGGTAGGGAGCATCTGTCCACTTATCACCGGGCTCTAATAGTGTGTCTCCAAGCAGCCTCTAGTGACAAACTAATTTAGACAAGGTAAGAGAGATTATTCAAGGGCCTGATGAATCTCCCACTATGTTTCTAGAGAGAATTATAGAGGCATATAGGAGATATACTCCTTTTGATCCTCAGGCAGAGAATCAAAAGGCATCTGTCACGATGGACTTTATTGGGCAAACTGGCCTGGATATTAAAACAAAGTTACAAAGCTAGATTGATTACAAGATATGACTTTGAGAGATTTAGTCAGAGAAGTCAAGAACGTATACTATAAGAGAGAAACTGAGGAAGAAAAGGGAGCAAAGGGAGGATAAAAGAAACAAAAGACAGACTAAGGCGTTGACTAAGGTCCTGGTCACAACAACAAATAGGCCAGAAATTAAGAAACAGGTAGACAAGAAGGGATAACATTGGCCCATGCCAGAGGGCACCCTGCCCTCAGATCAATGTGCCTACCCTAAAGAAAAAAGGACACTGGGCCAAAATTGCCCTAAAAAGCGACAGCCACACCAGCCAGCCATACTGACTCTGGAGGATGACTAAGAAAGTCGGGGCTCAGTTTCCCTCCCCAAGCTCAAGGTAACTTTTGAAGTGTTTCAAAAGTGATTATGGAAATCGAAAATAATGTGTTTGGAAAGAAGTCTCATGAAAAGGTCAGTCAAGAAACATGGATGAATACATGTGTTCTGAAGCACGAAGTGATTGAAAGTGAGACAAATGCCTATAAATTTGCTAACTTGTGGATGAAATATATATTCTATGATGTGCATAAAGTGAATAAATAGTAATGTAGAAGTGTTGAATAAAATTGAACATCAAAATACACATCATGTCCCATAGTAATCTACTTGAATTGATTTTATGCAGGGTCAGTTAGTGTAGAAATGTTAGGATATGTTTGCATCATTCAAAGAAGTTAGTTTTCAGTACTAGGAAACAAATATGTATTTCAGGTGGATGAATATTACTGAGAATAATCTTGTGAAAAGTTGATTAAAAATCCAAATACATCAATATGAATGAATTTAGGGAGTGTATAATAAGACACGTGTTTTATATATATATATATATATATATATATATATATATATATATATATATATATATATTTATATATCACAGACATTAAAAATAGCAATATATATGCCAATTGAAATTCATCATGAAATATATATCATCATCATATCCAAAAATATTCATTTTAATGAATATGGATTTTTATATAAGTTTGTTCAAATAGGAAGCTCACCCATGGGTTGAATTTTCAGTTCCAACAGGGTTTAGGACGAGTGATCACTTCTCACAATTTGTATGTGCCATGTCAGCCACCTCACGAGAATGTACGTGTGACACCAGGTAGGATTCTATATGTGCATATTAAAACACATGTGCTGAATAGGCTACTGTGAAAGGAAGACAGTAATTCATATATTTGTTAACTTTAAAAACACATGTAGAACTATTTCAATTAAAAATTGACTAGATTTATAACTCCTACCCTATATATTTCAAAAGGCATGTCCAACTATACACCATGCCTCCTCTGAAATGCTTGTATTTCTATTCTGTTTGGGTTATGTTTCTCCATCATATTAGGATTAGTAGTCAGAGTCTAGTAGGGAATGGGTTAGTGTCAGGGATTCACAAAAATCTTTCCACTCTCATTCAGAACAATGCCTAGACATTACCCTCGTCCCAAGTAAGACACAATTAGAGGATGAGAGTTAAAAATTCTGTGAATACATATCTGGAAATGAATATTCTCATGAGTTCACAACCTTGGATGTCATAAAGGAGTTTCCAAAAGTATGGGACAGGGTAAGCACTCCACAAACATGGAGCTCTGCTGCCCTAAAGACTTCTTGAGAAACTGCCTCTGAGGTTGGGCACTTGATATATATGTTTTCGTAAGGAGCTTTCTTTGTACTGAGACCATCAAAGCTGGGTGTGCATCTATGCGACCTTGAGGACATGGTTTCATATTTTCCAATGAACATGAGGCAGCAGTGCTGAATTCTCTCTATGTAGGTAAACTGTGTCCACTGGGGCCTAAGTGTCTCCGCGTGTGGACTGTGAAGCCATTTGGTCATCCTTCACTTTTCCTGGTGTTTCTTGCTGCTGCACTGGGAGTTTGGTATTTGCTTATGAAGTAAATAAAGATCACCTGGGACACAGTGCTTGAGGGAGTTCTGTCACGTGTGGTGGGTCAGGGTCTGCAAGAGAATATACCAACAATGCTTCTATTCCACATAGCTTTTCCCCTTGACCACAGCAACATAATTCTCAACATTGCCCTGAAACCTCTCTATATAACAAGATACCATTACATATAAGGGTCTGCTGGCTGCACCATGTCAGTCACAAGGCATTTGGAAGCCAATGGAAGATCAACATGGCCCCACCACAGATGTTTTATCACACACCTCCCCTCCTCTGGTCTAGGCCCACTACTCAGCAGGCTCCAATTTACTGGCATCTCTGTCATACACCATTTTGATGAAACCTAGTCAATCAAGGCACTGTCTGGTATACTCATGATCAGCAACCGGTTTTCCAAATTTTCTCCAGTGCCACCTGGTCATGGAAATTTCAATAATTTTATTGTATTTATCTAGCCATTTTTCACGGATGAAGATGGAGGCACTGTGGATTTCAATTTGTACAGGAACCATTAAATGATGAGAAACCTCATTTCAATGAAAGCTCTGTAGAACTGTTAAAGACAAGGCTTCCCAGGGAGTGGCCAAAAAGTCACATGAAATCAGACCCATTGAGGTCTACAATGTGAGGTTCATGTGTGTTTTGACTGTCACCTATGCCTACCAAGTCTTTCAGAAAAAAAAAATCATGTGGTATCCTGGCTGAGATTCCCAGTGCTCTGTGGAAAGCCACCCTGGGCCTAGATCTCAGTTTCCAAGGGAGACTCTCATGCGTGCCCTCCTAGAATCCCAACACAATTCATGGCACAAGTTCTCTGAGATCAGATCCAGAATGCACTCGCTAAGTGTAATCACACCAGAGTTCAAGCCCATGTGGACCCAGGCATCTCATTTAACAGCCACACAATGACCACAATTAAACCAAAACACTCCCACATGGCCCTCATCTTTTTCCATATAGATACTCATCATAACCTCTGGCTGGAGGTTTCCATGAGGGGCACATTCCAAGACAGTGTCCAAAATAAGCTCCCTTGCCCCTCATTTGCCTAAAGTCAGGGTGGCCTGGACATACTTCCTGTGAACCCGGAGTGATCAAATAGGCATGCCGTTAATACTGCACCGCTTCTTCAATTTGAGGCCTACTGAGTTAGAGGTATAGATTGTTTATGTGAATTAGAGTCATGAGAAAACCCAAGCACCTTTGCAGGGCTTTGAAGAACTCAATTGACACAAAGGATCCCTATTCTCACTTGATAGAGGTCAGGAACCTCACAGAGGAAAGCGAGACTTTATCCACAATGACTGGTGTATTTGCCATTTTGGTTTTGGATGCACACATGGGATCTTTCTTTAGATCCATCTGGTGCTGAGAATCTAAGCCACAACCTCACACAGGGCCAAGATGCTAATTCAGACACATCCCTTTCCAAAGCAATTAAGCAAAGAGCCACAGGTGATGCCCAATCATTTCCACTTGAAAACTGTTTACTTCAGGCTTCACAAAGGGGTGGCCAGAGCAAGAACTTCCTGACATTCAGTTCATCAGAACAATATATAAGCAAAATGCCCAAAGCAGGGTTTTTCCACTGAGATTTTCCTGGTCACACTGATATCTGAGTTTTTTGAGATGCTCGCCATTCCCTTCAGCTATCCAGTACATGGCCATGTCACAGAGCTTGGAGGTGGTATATATGTTGGACACAAAACCATGATCCTATTCTGGAGAGTGAACAGAGTTCATGAATAAACCTGGAAATTAGGAATGTATTAGGTTATGCCCATCTTTAAGTAAAGCCGCAAACCATTCATAAATGGGGCAGGATGAAATGGGAAGCTTTCTACTAGACAGGACACATCCATTGATGCACTCTCTTTTCTAATGTCTACAACCACGGACACCATGGGATACACAGACATAGAAACACTCTCCTTTTCAAACGACTTACGAGAAACAGTTCACTCCAAACCAAACAAACCACCTTTTTTTCCTATTCTCACAACATGAGACAAAATCACAAACTCACAACCACACCCACAAAGGCACCTCCTTACCCTAAGTAGGTCTGTGACTCTATGGAGTGTCCTCTGACTGGTGGGCCACACAATGTTCCCCCGAAATGTCCTGTCCTGTCTCAAATATGGTCTCCTTGGCCATCTCTATGAAGTTGTCAGGAGCCAGCGGTGGGCCACTATCTGCTTTTTCAGGAAAGGCCCCTCTTCAGAGCTCTCTTGGCTTTTGGCCATTCTAACATCAGTAGGTACAAAGAAAGACTGACTCTGTCCTTGGTAATTCCAAACAAGTGAACCCACTGGGACTGGTACTGGGACTGGCTCTGTGTGCCTGGCTTCCAGGATCCCAAGTTCAGAGAGTTCCATCACCAAGGGAGTAAGGTGAGGTAACTTCCTTCAGGAACTGAATTAGGTCACTGCCTTGGCAACCACTTTATCCTAACAGTTGCTTCCAAGTGTCTCATTAGATGGAGGCTTCCCCTACTTCCTGTGAAACATTCACAAGTTAGAATGGTATATCACCCATAGGAACCCGGTAATAGCTCTCCACACAGGCCTGGTTTGGTCCATCTCCTCTACATTGAGAAGAGAGGTTCTGATTCAGACACATCCCGTCATCCTGACCAGGTATTTTGCCATGGAAGATTACTTTTGCTTTCTCAGGTCCTCCATAGCTGACTACATATTCTCCAGGGATGATTTCTGCATTGAACTTGTGGTTCTCAACAGGTGAAAGATCCCCTACATTCTTGTATTGTAAGACCAACTCTGTCCCTGCTCTTCTTTAAATTTACATTGAGGGAACAGTGTATTGTTAGGGTTAATAAAATGTTTGATTTGGGTTAGAAATCATTCTGCTGGATGAATAATGGTATTGGGAACCTGCGATATTTTTAAAAATATAGAGGTGAAATATATAAATGAAAAAAGGAAGTCTAGGTAATTTTGAAGCCCAGAGGGGCAATGGGCCCTTCATTGGGATACTTAGCTTTGATTTACGTTGTGCACAGATATCTCAGATAAATCGATATACAATGGCATAGGACCTTGTACCTTTTATGATTAAAATTCGAAGAGAACATCCAGTCAAAAAGGGATAGTAAGTAGGATTAGATAGATATTCGGTAGGTTAACAAAGAAGAGTGAGTATAGGATTTGGAACAAAAGTTCTTTAGCAATAGGGTTTGGGTTAAAGTGTGAAAGTAAATATCAGCACACTTGAAGGGTCAGTCACAATGATGAACAGTGGAAAATATGTAGGAAAGCAGATATCAATAGAGATATTACAAAATCAACAAATGGGCCAAGGACCTGAACAGACACTTCTCAGAAGAAGACATACAATCAATTAATAAGTACATGAAAAAATTCTCACCTTCTCTAGCAGTCAGAGAAATGCAAATCAAAACCACCCTAAGATACCATCTCACTCCAGTAAGATTGGCAGCCATTAGGATGTCAAACAATAATAAGTGCTAGCGAGGATGTGGGGAAAAGGGTACACTTGTACATTGCTGGTGGGACTGCAAAATGGTGCGGCCATTATGGAAAGCAGTATGGAGATTCCTGGGAAAGCTGGGAATGGAACCACCATTTGACCCAGCTATCGCCCTCCTCGGACTATTCCCTGAGGACCATAAAAGAGCATGCTATAGGGATACCGCCACATCAATGATCATAGCAGCACAATTCACAATAGGCAGACTGTGGAACCAACCTAGATGCCCTTCAATAGATGAATGGATAAAAAATAATGTGGCATCTATACACAATGGAGTATTATGCAGCACTAAAAAATGACAAATTCATGGAATTTGCAGGGAAATGGATGGCATTAGAGCAGATTATGCTAAGTGAAGCTAGCCAATCCTTAAAAAACAAATGCCAAATGTCTACTTTGATTTAAGGAGAGCAATTAAGAACTGAACAGAGGGAAAGAGCATGAGGAAAATATTAACATTAAACTGAGACAAGTGATGGGAGGGAAAGGGAGAGAGAAGGGAAATTGCATGGAAACGGAAAGAACCCTCATCGTTATACGAAATCACATATACGTGGTTGTGAGGGGAAAGGGGGGGAAGGGAGAGAACGGAACAACAACAGATGAGGTAGAGAGGGAAGATGAAAGGGGAGGGGAGGGGGGATAGTAGGGGATAGGAAAGTCAGCAGAATACAACAGTCACTAATATGGCATTATGTAAACATTGTGAATGTGTAACTGATGTGATTCTGCAGTCTGTATTTGGGGTAAAAATGGAAATGCATAACTCACTTGAATCAAATGTATGAAAGATGAAAAAAAAATTAAAAAAGTACTAAATTGGCTCATCGTAACAATAAAAAAAGAGATATTACAAAATCAGGCAAAGTATAAAGTGAGTGATATGATTAGATATTTGCAACAGGGTTGATTTTGAATATATAATCTTAGGAAGAAACAAATATGTAGTCACCAATAGGATTGATATTTGAGAGCATTAGGCAACCTGAACATGGAAGTAATCCATGTTCACTTTCCATTTAGGCTTTAGTACAATAATAAGTGTGAACTTTGCATTTTGTGTCCAGAATATTACTGTGATAAAATGTATATGTAGATTAGGTGACATGAGTATTTCTTTCACCATTTCTGCGAGTAATATTTTGAAGACATATACATAAGTATTGGTTGTACAAAAAGCTGTACCCTGTGTCTATGAATATACAGATAATGCATGAATAGACCATACTGTGAATAAATAGTATAGCTGGTTCCACTTTAAATAATGGATTGAATTGATATTCACAAAGGAGTGGTCTGAGGCAAAAACCTTCCTGAAATTCAGGGCAACAGAACAATAGGTAAACAAAGCGCACAAAGCAGGGTTTCTCCACTGAGACTTTCCTGGTCACACTGATATCTGAGTTTTCTGAGATGCTCGCCTTTCCCTTCAGCTATCCAGTACATAGCCATATCACATAGCTTGGAGGTAGTACATATCTTGGACACAAAACAATGAGGCAATTCTGGAGAGTGTCCAGAATTCAGGATGTAAACAGAAACTTTGAAAGATAGCAGGTGTTTCCCTTCAATAAGGAAAGCTGCAGTCCATTAATAAATCGGGCAGGATGAATGTTGCGAAGCTTTCTCCTAGACAGGACACATCCATTGATGCATTTTCTTTTCTAATGTCTACAACCACGGACAGAGTGGGATACACAGACATAGAAGCACTCGCCTTGTCAAAGGACTTACTAGAAACAGTCCACGCCAATTCAAACAAACAGCCTTTCTTACAACTTCTCAGAACTTGAGAAAAAACCATACACACACCTACACCCACAAAGGCACCTCCTTTGTGGAGTGTCCTCTTAATGGTGGGCCATACTATATTCGCCAAAAATGGCCTGTTGTATCTCAAATCTGGTCTCCTTGGCCAACTCTGTGCAGTTGTCAGGAGCCAGCGGTGAACCAATACCTGCTTTCTCAGAAAGGTCTTTCTTCAGAGCTTTCCTGGCATTTGGCCATCCTCACATCTGTTGGTACTAAGAAAGACTGACTCTGTGCTTGGTAAATTGAAACAAGTGAGACCACAGGGACTGGGACTGCGACTGGCTCTCGGTGCCTCTCTTCCTGGATACCAAGTTCAGAGAGTTCCATCACCAAGGAAGTGAAGTGAGGTCACTTCCTTCAGGAACAGAATGAGGTCACTGCCTTGGCAACCTCTTTGTCCTAACAGTAACTTCTAAGGGTCCCATGAGATGGAGTCTGTCCCTTCTTTCTGTCACACTTTCACAAGTTAGAATGGTATATCAACCATAGGCACCTGGGAAGAGCTCTCCACACAGGCCTGATTTGGTCCATCTTCTCTACATTTAGAAGATAGAGGTTGATTCAGACACATCCATTCATCTTGACCAGGTTGTTTACCATAAAAGATGACTTTTCCTCTCTCAGGTCCTTCATAGCTGCCTATATCTTCTCCAGGGATCATTTCTGCATGGACCTTTGATGTTCTCAGAAGGTGGAAGATCCCCTACATTCCTGTATTGTAAGACCAACTCTGTCCCTCCTCTTTTGTAAAGTTAGATTGAGGGAACAGTGTATGTTTAGGGTTAATAACATGTTTGATTTGGGTTAGGAATCTCTCTGCCCCATGAATAATGGTATTGGGAACCTGTGATATTTACAAGAATATATAGGTGAAATGTAAGTATGAAAACAGAAATCTAGGTAAGATTCGAAGTCAGAAGGGCATTGGGTCCTTGAGTGGGATTCTTAGGTTTGAATTATGTTCTGCATATATGTCTCCGACAAATTGAAATACAATGGTTTAGGACCTTATACCTTGGATGATTAATTGTCGAAGAGAACATCGAGTCAAAAAGCAATAGACAGTAGGATTAGGAAGATAGTCAGTAGGTTTAGAAATAAGAGTGAGTATAGGATTTAGACCAAAATTTCTTTAGCAATAGGGTCTCGGGTAGACATTGAATGTAAATGTCAGCATATGTGAAGTGTCAGACACAATGATGAACTGGGGAATATATGTAGGAAAGCAGATATCAATAGAGATATAAGGAAATCAGGCAAAGTATAAACTGAGTGATAGGATTAGACATTTTCAACAGGCTTGAAGTTGAATATATAATCTTAGAAAGAAACAAATATGTAGTCACCAATAGGATTTACATTTGAGAGCATTAGGCAACCTGGATATGGTTGTTTTTAGTAATCCATGCTCACTTTCCATTTAGGCTTTGATACAATCATGAGTATGACCTTTGTTTTTTGTGTCCAGAATATTACTGTGATTAAAAAAAAGAAATATATATATATATTGATAGATAGATAAGGTGACATGAATATTTCTTCTACCATTTTTGGGAGCAATGTTTTGAAGAGGTATAAATTAGTATTGGGGGAACAAAGAGGTGTACACTGTGTCTATGAATATAGAGATAATGCATTAATAGACCATACTGTGAATAAATAGCATACCTGGTTCCAACTTTAATAATGGATTGAATTGAAATGTGAAAATGTACAGGAAATTTTATATTGATATTCACACATTCATTCCAACCACTTATACATCTAATGGTAATATTAATGTTATGGTTTATCTTGAAGAGTGTGTGGGTTTAGCTTCAAAATTGATTATGGAAATCGAAAATAATGTGTTTGGAAAGAAGTCTCATGAAAAGACCAGTCAAGAAACATGGAGGAATACATGTGTTCTGAAGCAGGAAGTGATTAAAAGTGAAACAAATTCCTATAAATTTGTGAACTTGTGAATGAAATATATATCCTATGATGTGCAAAAACTGAAGAAATAGTAATGTACCAGTGTTGAATTAAAATGAATGTCAAAATAGACATCATGTCCCATAGGAATATACTTGCATTGATGTTAAACTGGGTCAGTTACTGTAGAAATATTAGGATTTGTAAGCACCATTGATTGAAGTTAGTTTTCAGCACTGGGAAACAAATATGTATTTCAGTTAGATGATTATTTCTGAGAATAATCTTGTGAAAGTTGATTATAAATCCACATACATGAACATGAATGAATTTACAGAGTGTATATAAGACAAATATATTTCATATTTTATAAAATCTGTAGAGTGTATGTGTATATATATATATATATATATATATATAGACAAAAAAAACACAAAAATTCATTAAAAAGTATCAATATATATATGCCAATCGTAATTCATCATGTAATATATATCACCCTCAGATGCAAAAATATTTATTTTACTAAACATGGGTTTATGTATAATATTGTTCTAATAGGAAGCTCACCCATAGTTTGGATTTTCAGTTCCAACAGCGTTTAGGAGGACTGATCTCTTCTTACAATTTGTTTCTGCCAAGTCAGCCAACTCATAAAAATATACGTGTGATACCAAGTAGGAATCTATATGTGCATATAAAAAGTACATGTGCTGAGTAGGCTACAGAGAAAGGGAGACAGGAATTCACATATTTGTTAACTTTAAAAACGCATGGAGAGAGCTGGGGATGTGGCTCAAGTGGTAGCGCGCTCGCCTTGCATGCGTGCGGCATGGGTTCGATTCTCAGCACCACGTGCAAACAAAGATGTTGTGTCCGCCGATAACTAAAAAAATAAATATTATAGAATTCTCTCTCTCCTCTCTAACTCTCTCTTTAAAAAAAAACACATGGAGGACTATTTCAATTAAAAATTGAGTAGATTTATAAAACCGACCCTTTATCATGCAAGAGGGAAGTCCAACTATACACCATGCCTCCTCTGAACTGCTTGTATTTTCATTTTTTTTGTTTATTTTTCTCCATCATATTAGGATTAGTAGTCAGAGTCTAGTAGGGTATGAGTTAGTGTCAGGGATTCAGTATTTCGAATGGAAAATTGGAAAATGGATCAATGTGTATGCAAATGTGTACTACAAAAAAATTTTCCCACTCTCATTCAGAACAATGCCTTGACATTACCTTCACCCCAAGTAAGACACAATTAGAGGAGAAGAGTTAGAAAATCTTTGAATACATATCTGAAATTGAAAATGCTTAGGGTTCACAACCTTGGAGATTGTAGAGGAGTTTCCAAAAGTAAGGGACAGTGTAAAAACTCTACAAACATGGAGATTTGCCTGCCTAAAGACGTCTGGAGAAACTGTCTCTAGGTTGGGCACTTGAAATATATGTTTTTGTGAGGATCTTTAGCTTCCTTTCTAGTGAGACCATCAAAGCTGCGTCTTCATCTCTGTGATCTGGAGGACATGGTTTATAATTTTCCAATAAACATGAAGCAGCAGTGCTGAATTCTCTCTTGTATGTAAACTGTGGCCACTGGGGGCTAAGTGTCTCCCCATATGGACTGTGAAGCCATTTCATCATCCTCCACTTTTCCTAATGTTTCTTCCTGCTGCACTCGGAGTTTGGTATTTGCTTCACGAAATACAAGGAGTTCAACTGGGACACAGTGTTGCCGCGAGTTCTGTCATGTGTGGTGGATCAGGGTCTGCAGGAGAATGCACCAACAGGGCTTGTATACCACATAGGATGCCCCCTTGACCATAGCAACCTGATTCTGATCATTGCACTGAAACCTCTCCATATAACAAGTTGCCTTTACATATAAGGGTCTGCTGGCTGCACCATGTCAGTCACAAGCCATTTGGAAGCCAATGGCAGATCCACATGGCCCCACCTCAGATGTTTTATCACACATTTGCTCACCACTGCTCTAGGCCCACTACTCAGCAGGATCCAAATTATTGAGATCTCTGTTCTACACCATTTTCATCAAAACCAGTCAATCAAGGCACTGTCTGGTACACTCGTGATCAGCAACAGGACATCCAAATGTTCTTCATTGCCACCTGGTCATTGGAATTTCAAAAATTTCATGGTATTTATCTAGCCAATTTTCAATTATGAAGTTGGAAGAACTATGGCTTTCAAATCATTCAGGAATCATTCAATGGTGAGGAAGCTCATTTCAACGAAAAATTTGAAGAACTCTCACAGGCAAGGCTTCCCAAAGAGTGGCCTAAAAGTCACATGAATCCAGGCCCATCGAGGTCTACAATTGAGGTCCATGTGTGTTTTGACTAGCAAATATGGCTTCCAAGTCTTTCAGAAAAAAATAATTTGATATCCTGGCTGAGATTCCCAGTGCTCTGTGGAAAGCCACCCTAGGACTAGATCTCAGTTTCCAACGGAGACTCTCATGCATGGCCTCCTAAATTCTTAACACAATTCATGGCAATACTTCTTTGATGATTGATCCAGAACTGAGTGTTTAAGGGGAATGACACCAGAGTTCAAGCCCAGGTGGATCCAGTCATCTCTTCCAACTGCCACACGAATGACTACAATTAAAACCAAAACACTTCCACATGGTCCTCACCTTCTTCCAGAGAGACACTCATCATTAACTCTGGCTGGAGTTTTTCATGTGGGACGCATCCCAAGAGAGTGTCCGAAATAATCTTCCTTGCCCCTCATTTGCCTAAAGTCAGGGTGGCATGGTCACCCTTCCTGTGAACCTGGAGTGATCCAATAGGCCTGCTTCTCCAATTTGAGGCCTACTGACTCTCAGGGATAGATTCTTTAAGTGATTTGGAGTCACAAGAAAACACAAGCACCTCTGCAGTTCTTCAAAGAACTCATTTGACCTAAAGGATCCCTATTCTCACTTGATAGAGGTCAGAATCCTAACAGAGGAAGGCAAGAGACTCATCAACAATGACAGATTTTTGGCCATTTTGGTTTTGATTGCACACATGGAATCTATCTTTAGATCCATCATGTGCTGAGAATCTAAGCCACAACCTCATACAGGGCCAAGAGGCTGATTTAGACACATCCTTTTACAAGCAATTAAGCAAAGAGCCACAGGTGATGCCCATTCATTTCCATTAGAAAACTGTTTTCTTCAGGCTTCACAAAGGGGTGGCCTGAGGCAAAGACCTTCCCGACATTCAGGACAACAGAACCATAGGTAAGCAAATGAACCAAAGCAGGGTTTCTTCACTGAGAATTTCCGGGTCACACTGATATCTGAGTTTTCTAAGATGTTCCCATTCTCTACAGCTATCAAGTATATGGACATGTCTCAGAGCTTGGAGGTGGTACATATCTTGGAAACAAAACCATGAGACTATTCTGGAGAGTGGCCAGAATTCAGGAAGAAAACAGGAACTTAGGAATTTAGTAGGTGTTGCCCATCCATAAGGCAAACCAAAGTCCATTCTTCAATTAGGCAGGATGAATGCTGGGAAGTTTTCTACTAGACAGGACACATCCTTTGATGCCTTCTCTTTTCTAATGTCTACAACCACGGACACAGTGGGATACTCAGACTTAGAAACACTAGCCTTGTCAAACGACTTACTAGAAACAGTCCACTCCAACCCAAAAAAACTGCCTTTTCTACCTATTCTCAGAACATGAGAGAAAAGCACAAACTCACTGAACACCCACAAAGGCACCTCCTTAACCCAAGTAGGTCTGTGACTATCTGGAGTGTCCTCTAACTGGTGGGCCATACTATGTTCCCCTGAAATGGCTGGTCCTTTCTCAGATCTGGTCTCCTTGGCCAACACTGTGAAGTTGTCAGGAGCCAGCGGTGAACCAATACCTGCTTTCTCAGGAAAGGCCCCTCTTCAGAGCTCTTCTGCCATTTGACAATCCTCATATCAGTCGGTACCAAGAAGACTGACTCTGTCCTTGGTAAATCCAAACAAGTGAGACCACTGGGACTGGGACTGGGACTGGCTCTGGGTGCCTGGCTTCCTGCATCACAATTTCAGATTTTTTGATCACCAAGGAAGAGAGGTGAGGTCACTTTCTTTAGGAACTGAATGAGGTCACTACCTTGGCCACCACTTTGTCCTAACAGTTGCTTCGAAAGGTCCCATGAAATGGAGGCTGCCCCTACTTCCTTTGACACTTTCACAAGTTAGAATGGTATATCAACCATAGGCACCTGTAAACAGCTCTCCACACAGGCATGGTTTCATCAGTTCTCTACATTAAGAAAGGAGAGGCTGATTCAGACACATCCCTTCATACTGACTTTGTTGTTTGCCATGGAATATGACTTTTCCCCTCTTAGGTCCTTCATAGCTGCCTGCAACTTCTTAAGGGTATAATTTCTGCATGGTCCTTTGATGTTCTCAGCAGGTGGAAGATCCACTACATTACTGTATTGTAAGATAAACTCTGTATCGGCTCTTCTGTAAAGTTAGTTTGAGGGAACAATGTATGGTTAGGCTTAATAACATGTTTCATTTGAGTTAGGAATCATTCTGCTTAATGAATAATGGTATTGGGAACTTGCGATATTTACAAGAATATATTGGTGAAATATAAGTTTGAAAACAGAAATCTAGATAAGATTTGAATCCAGGAAGGGCACTGGGCTGTTGATTGGGATACTTAGCTTTGAATTATGTTCTGCACAGATGTCTCAGATAAATCAATATACAATGGCATAGGACCTTGTACCTTGGATGATTGCTTGTCGAAGAGATCATCCAGTCAAAAAGGGATAGTCTTTAGGATTAGGAAGATAGTCGGTATGTTAGAAAAAAGAGTGAGTATAGGATTTGGACCAAAAGTTCTTTACAAATAAGGTTTCGGGTAGAGAGTGAATGTAAATGTCAGCACATGTAAAGAGTCAGTCACAATGACGAATTGGGGAAAATATGTAGGAAAGCAGATATAAATAGAGGCATTAGGAAGTCAGTAAAAGTATGAAGTGTGTAATTTGTTTAGACATTTTCAACGGTTTGAGTCTGAATATATAACCTTAGGCAGAAACTAATATGTTGTCACAAATTGGATTGACTTTTGAGAGCATTAGGTAACCAGGACATGGATGTTTTTATTAATCCATGCTCACTTTTTATTTAGGCTTTGGTAAAATCATAAGTGTGACCTTTGCATTTTGTGTCCAGAATATTATTGTGATAAAATGTATATGTAGATCAGGTGACTTGAGTATTTCTTCCACCATTTCTGTAGCAATATTTTGTAGATGTATAAATTACTATTGAGGGTACAAATAGGTGTACCCTGTGTCTATGAATATGCAGATAATGCATGAATAAACCATACTGTGTGTAAATAATATAACTTGCTCTACTTTAAATAATGGATTGAATTGATATCTGAAAATATAAAAGAAATCTCATATTGATATACAATCATTCACTGCAACCAGTTATACATCTAATGGTAATATTATGGTTGTGGTTTATCCTGAAAGGTGTGTGAGTTTTGTTTCAAAAGTGATTATGGAAATCAAAAATAATGTGTTTGGAAAGAAGTCTCATGAAAAGAATAGTCAAGAAACCTGTAAGAATACATGTGTTCTCAAGAAGGAAGTGATTGAACATTATATATCATACTATATATAATGTGCATAAACTGCAGAAATAGTAATGTACCAATGTTGAATAAAAATGAACATCAAAATACACATCATGTCCCATAGGAATCTAATTGCATTGATGTTAATCTGCGTCAGTTACTGTAGAAATATTAGGATTTTTATGCACCATTCACTGAAGTTACTTTTCAGTACTAGGAAAAAAGTATGTATTTAAGTTGGATGAATATTTCTGAGAATAATCTTGTGAAAATTTGATTATAAATCCACATAAATCACAAAACATTATAAACACAAAAGTCACATGGACATTAAAATGTAGCAATATATATGCCAATTTAAATCCATCTTGAAATATATATCATCCACTGATCCAAAACTATTTATTTAATGAACTTGAATTTATGTATAATGTTGTTCAGCTAGGAAGCTCCCCCATAGATTGAATTTTCTGTTCCAAATCAGTGTTTAGGAGGAGTGATCTCCTAAATGTGTATGCAAATATGTGCTACACAAAAATCTTCCCACTCTCATCCAGAACAATGCCTTGATATTACCTTCACCCCAAGTAAGACACAGTTGGAGGACATGAGTTAGAAAATCTGTGAATACATATCTGGAATGTAAAATGGTCAGGAGTTCACAACCTTGCAGGTTGTAGAGGAGTTTCCAAAAGTAAAGGACAGGCTTGATAGACCCAACCTGATCTTTTATTAGAATTGGGAGTCATCTTGCCAGAAAGCCATGAAAAGATAATTTGGGCTTCACTATAAATTACTGCAAATTCTGAACCTGCTTGGAATGCCTGTCCGTGCCTTGAACTCATCCATGCCTGGCTCTCTGACCAGATAACAGTGCTCTCTGAAACATTAGTGACACCTAATAAATATTGGCCTTCCCAGGCCAGACAACGACCCTCTCTGAGTCTCTAATGGTCCTCATAATTTCTGATGTTGGGGCCAGCAAAAAAAATGTAAACTACCATCAGTGTGATGCTTTCAAAGTTCTGTTATCTGTAACCCCCTTTTTGTGTAACTTTCTGGGCTATATAACTGGGCTGTAGGAAAGGTGGTGTTGCTGTCTTGTTCCCGCCATTTTTGGAGGGAGAGGCAGCCTGGCCAGTTTTAATAATAAGCCTGCCTTAATTTGATTTTAATTGGAGTCACTGGTCTTTTCTTGCATCCTATTCCAACATTTTGGAGTTCCCCAGTGAGATGACCCTGCCCGACCAGATCACAAGACCAGACTGCTGAAAATTCTGAAGCTGGCCTTCCCTCCAGGGCTACGGGCTGGGGAGCCACTCTAGGGGGTGCACAACTTGAGATGTTCCAAGGCCTTGGAGTGAGCCGTCGGTCTGGGGAGCACTGCAGTGAACCACCGCACTGAAACTATTAGCAAGTACCTGGTGGAGGAGGCCTCCATAGGTAAGTGGCACCTTGATGACATCTTATATCTGGTTAAGGGAGATCTCTTCTAATGACAGAGAGGTGGCCTGGGGAGGCTCACATTCACTCCTGTCCAGGATAGTAATGAGAATCGTTCTGTCCTCTGTTCCATTCTGTAGGGAATTCCTCTGGAAGGTTAGAGAGGTGCCGAGGGACACGCATGCGCTCCTACCCCAGAGCTTTAGCAAGACGTTGAATTGCTCATCTGTTTTTCTGTTTTGGCACCGGGATTCTGTTTTTTTTTTTTTTTTTTTTTTTGTGTGTGTGTGTGTTTTGTTCTGTGTTCTATATGTTTTTTGTTTGTTTGTTTTTGTGCGTTTTGTTTTGTGATTTCTGTGATAAAATCTTAAGGATATTGAACGTGAAAATGGGTAACATAGCAAGTAAGCCTGACACCCCTTTGGACTGTGTTTTAAGGAACTGTGATGAACTTTACCACCATTTGTTAAGCAGAATGAGAGAAGGCCCTAGCTGGCTGCCTGGAGCACACCCAGTGCAGATGGTAATGCCTGCTGGGGAATGAAGAACTGAGTATCTCCCAGCATCTGCCGAAGCCCTGTTGCTTCAGGGAATTCCCTCCTTCGTTCCCTGCACTGCAAGGATAATGCCACCTCTGTCTCCTTAAAAAAAGAGAAAAACAAAAAGGGGACACTAAATGCAGTAAAGTCGCCATGGAGACACTTTATTTTATATTTCAGGTAGCTCCTCTGTGAAAACATTTGGTCCCCTTGTGGGGACATCTGTGGTGCCACTGGAGAAGGAGATTTTTCTCTTATTTGCTCTGTTTTAAAGGATTCTGTCTGTCAGCCATTGTCTGGAGTTCATTTCTGTCTGTCTTGTGCCTTTTTTCTAGCCCTTTAAGACATGTGCAATAATGTGTTAATATTATAAATTGTTTCTTGGAAATGATCTTAGCTGAATGTGTGTCTAAATGATGATGTTTCATTGTACCAATCTGGTATCTTTTTTGAAGCATTCCACAATCTTGCAGTTAAAAGTCGGGTTTAGGTATTTGTTTAGTTCATGGTTTCAGATAATTCATGCCAGAGAACTTAAATACTTAGGATGGAAAACTAAAGAACTCTACTTCCAAGTTGGCAAGTAACTTCCCAATCATTCAGTCTTTTTTTCACCAATTTTAAATTAGGTAGCCTGGGAAAATGTCACTGTGTGTACCAGTGCATTAATTTGGACAAGGATACTAAATCATAGTATGATATCTGTTGACAAAACAACTTGTAAAGATATAAAATTTTGTGAATTGTATCTTAAACTTGTATCATAATTTTCAACATCCTAACATGAAAATTATGGTTAAAATACCTTAGGCCTAAGGTTTCTGCTCAGAATAGCCTTTTTTTCCTTCTTCTTCCAGACCTCAGCCAGGACTTATTTTGAAATGCAAATTAAAGAAGCCTGTAAGCTTAGTAGGAGACTTATTTGAGGCCTAAGGGAAAAAAAAGGTAAATTGTATGGTATTCACCAATTACTGGCCAGTCATTTTTCTAGGACTCATAATTTTTTCCTTAGGTTCTTTATTTATTTTTTGAGCTCATGATTTTGCTCCTACAGACGTAGGTTAATGTTTTTCTGATCAGTAATATCTTTGACCAACTTTGGAATTTTTAAATCATTGCAATGGAGATTTCACCTGTGAAAAGCTACAAGGCCTTCACTTTTATTATGTGTGCACAATTTGTTATGTGTTGTATGTCTATATATATATATATATATATATATATATATATATATATATATATATATCCATATATCATATATATGATACACAAATTAACATATATAAGGAGCACTCATATTAAAAAGAACGCATAAAAACAATTTTAAAAAGTGGATCCAAATATCTTTAATTCACGTGATTTAAATGTTTCAATTTAAATTGGGTAAACAGATAAATATAAATGTCTTTAAATTTAAGCTTACAAGTTTTTCTAGGTGTTCAAAAATCTAATAAACTATTAATGTCTACAAAAGGTCTAATATGCCTTTTTTCCAGGACTTTTCTTTCAATCAAAAAAATGGTTTACAGTGTTCAAAAAATTTGTCTAATATTTTGATAAATAAGTAAAGTAAATTTGATATGGGATTACTCATTCATGAGTACTTTTGTTTGATATCTGATTGATATACTAAGGTCTGTATAAGTTTGTACTAAAGTCTCTATAAGATTGTAAAAATCAGTCATGTGTAAAAGAGACAAAAATTTCTTAAACATAAGTTTACCCATAACATTAAGTTTATTAAGATTTAAATTTTCTAGAGCAAGCAACCATAAAAATTAAACAAATGTTTAAATAAGAACTGTTATTTTAGAGCACTGTACTGCCATTTCTTTAAAAGCTAAACTTGGTTAATGTAGAAACTCCAATGCAATTTGATGCTATTAATGTGCTCATATTTTCCAGTTATACAACTCTATAAGGTAGAAATTTTAAAAGAGTATTATATCAAGCAGGTGTTCTGAAGTTGTATGGTAAATAAAATATATATTGGGGATTTATTTACCTGTTATCAATAATATATGTAAAGTTTTATGTTACTTTTTACATTGTGGAACAATTTAAGTGTATTTTTAAGTTAATGAGACCCTAATCTATGTAAAGGTTAAAATCTTTCAGCCGTACTTTAATTCATGTTTTAAATGTGATATCATATGGTGTGAGCTAATGTTCATGTGACCTCAAACAATTTATGTAAACTTTGTAAAATGATATTTAAAAAAAAGATCAGCTTGAGAACTAAAGCATTTAAGATTTATAAGGAGCCCTGCTTACCTGAGATAAGACTCTTTGTCCCATCTTACTACATGTGAGAATGACTACGAAAGCAGTAGGTCAGATTTTATTTCATTTAAAGTTATGTTCAAATTTTTTTTCTGTCAAGATTACTAGGATCTCAAAAAGGTGATATAATATATAACTCACCAAAAAATTCAGGGTAGCTATTACATGAACTAAGTATTTTTACTCTTGTTAAAAAATTTTATTTTTTAATTTCTTTATAAGTGATCTAAAGATTCCCTGTTGGTGTTTTACAGAAGTGTTGCTTTAAGAACACAACATGGGTTAATTTAAGAAAATAAGTCATCAACTACAAGACAGACAGAATAATAAGATCCCAATTAATAAAATATAAATAATTATAAACTTATAGACATTAAAGTGCAGTACTCTTAATATATGGCTGTTAAAATTTATTTGCTGGTTGTTTCAGATTAGGATTCAAAATTAAAGTTAAATGAAAAGGGCCAAAAAAAAAACAATATTTGACTCTTGCCCTTTGAGTCAGTCTGAATCCAGGGAACAGGGGACTTCTCTATGAGCTTTGCAACTCTGGGCCACATAACCTCCCGATCAGGGAGATTAATGAGACCACTGGAGAACAGAAAGCCAATCAGTGCATTTGCTACAAAGAGGAGAGTCATCAGGAAAGGGAGACATCCCTGATGCTTCTGAGGGAAGCCACATGGTCAAGCAAGACCTGAACCCACCTAGCTCAAATTGCACTAGCAGAACTGAGAAGCTGCTCTCAAGTTTCCCAAGGAATGACTCCCATAAAAGCTCAGCTGACTGCTAACAATAGATAGAAACAAAAGTCATTTGACTGCTTCATCTTAAACACTTAGCAAAGACAGTTAAAACCAAAATACAGCCATTCCTGGGCATTTTAAATAATAATAATAATGATAATAATAATAATAATAATAATAATAATAATAATAATAATAATAATATTTTAAGGTATACACTTTATGTTAGCCTCCCAAAATAAGTAAAACTGTTGGCTACAAAGACTATCAAGAGGAGCTGCCAGAGGCAGAAGTTTTTAGTTTAAGGCCTACAGATATTCCTAACCTACAGGTAGGCTTGGTGTTTGCTAGTACGATTATCCAGCCCTGAGTAACAGAATTAAATGTTTCTCTATTAGACACAGAGGTCATACTAGTGAAAGGATTTTGCAAAATCAGATGACATTAAATTATTAAACTGTATATTATGGGGAGGGACAACTGTAACACTTAAAGTTAAATATTAAGTTGACAGTCCTGATAATTGGGGATATTAAAGACTGGTGAGGGTACTTCATACAGTGACATGATCCAGCTACTGCAACATTTATTCAATACTCATGTTTTTTGTTTCTCTCATAGAAGAACCCATCCCCAGATGACTTTACAACCTGTTCTTCCTCAACAAGACTTCAAAAAGAACTGACTTCTAAAAGGCAACTCATATTCCTCAACTGACTTCAAAAAGGCAACTCATGTCTCTCACGCCATGCACACTCATGTCACCCTCTCTCAGCTGAGAAGAAGGCAAAATGAGAGACGACTCTCCACTTACACCAATGGAGCCCAAAATAAATAGACTATCAATATAAGTAATTAATTAAGTCAGGTAATATCAGGGAGACTGGTTTTCGGTGAGTTCTAAAAATTTGGAGACTGTTAACTGAGGGATTAAAATTTCCTCAGTGCTTTTCCACTAACCTATCAAGGATTACAAAGGGACACATAAGAAAAGGGGGGAATGATAGACCCAACCTTATCTTTTATTAAAATTGGGAGCCATCTTGCAACAAAGCCATGAAAAAAATCATTTTGGCTTTACTGTAAATTACTGCAAATTCTGAACCTGCTTGGAATGACTGCCCGTGCCTTAAACTCACCCGTGCATGGCTCTCTGACCAGATAGCAGCCCTCTCTGAAACTTTGTCACACCTCATAAATATTGGCCTTCTGTGGCCAGACAATGACCCTCTCTGAGGCTCTAATGGTCCTCATAAATTTTGATGTTGGGGCTAGCAAAAAAAAAAAATGTAAACTCCCATTAGTGTGATGCTTGTCAGAGTTCTGTTATCTGTTACCCCATTTTTGTGTAACTTTCTGGGCTGCAAACCTGGGCTGTAGTAAAGGTGGGGTTGCTCTCTTGCTCTCGCAATCTTTGGAGGGAGAGGCAGCCCAGCCAGTGGAAATAATAAGCTTACTTTAATTTGATTTTAACTGGAGTCAGTGTTCTTTTCTTACATCCTGGTCTAAGAGGTAAACACTCCACAAACATAGAGCTCTGCCGGCCTAAAGACTTCTTGAGAAACTGCCTCTGAGGTTGGGTACTTTAAATATATTTTGTAGTCAGAAGGTTTAGCTTCTTTTTTATTGAGACCATCAAAGCTGGGTCTGCATCTATGTGAATGGAGAGCATGGTTTCTTATTTTCCAATGAACATGAGGCAGCAGTGCTGAATTCTCTCTTGGTAGGTAAACTGTGGCCACTGGGGGCTAAGTGTCTCCCCGTGTGGACTGTGAAGCCATTTGATCATCCTCCATTTTTGTGGTGTTTCTTGGTGCTGCACTGGGAGTTTGGTATTTGCTTCACGAAATACAAGGAGTTCAACTGGGACACAGTGCTGGAGGGAGTTCTTTCACTTGTGGTGGGTCAGGAACTGCAGGAGAATGCACCAACCAGGCTTCTATTTCACACAGCTTTTTCCTTGACCATACCAACCTGATTCTGAACATTGCCTTGAAACCTCTCCATATAATAAGATGCCTTTACATGTAAGGTTCTGCTGGATGCACCATGGCAGCCAAAAGGCATTTGGAAGTCAATTGGAAATCCACACGGCCCCACCTCAGATATTTTATCACACACCTGCACACCACTGCTCTGGGCCCACTACTCAGCATTCTCAACTTACTGGCATCTCTGTTCTTCACCATTATCGTGAAATCCAGTCAATCAAGGCACTGTCTGGTACACTCATGATCAGCAACAGGAGATCCAAAGGTTCTCCAGTGCCACCTGGTCATGGGAGTTTCAAAAATTTCAGGGTATTTATCTAGCCACTTTTCAAGGATGAAGTTGGAGAAACTGTGGGTTTCAATTCATTCAGGAACCATTTAATGTTGAGGAACCTCATTTCAATGAATGCTCTGGAGAACTCTCAAAGGCAAGGCTTCCCAAAGAGTAGCCAAATAGTCACATGAAGCCCAGCCCGTTGAGGTCTACAATGTGAGGTCCATGTGTGTTTTGACTCTCAACTATGCCTGTCAAGTCTTTCAGAATAAAATCATGTGATATCCTGGCTGAGATTCCAAGTGATCAGTCGAAAGCCACCCTTGGCCTTGATTTCAGTTTCCAATGGCGACTCTCATGCGTGGCCTTCTAAAATCGCAACACAATTCATGACAATACTTCTCTGAGGTCAGTTCCAGAACTCAGTCTCTAAGGTGAATCATACCAAAGTTCTAGCCCTGGTGGATCCAGTCATTTCTTCCAACCACTACACAAATGAACACAATTAAAACCAAAACACTCCCACATGGTCCTCACCTTCTTCCATATAGACACTCATTATAACCTCTGGCTGGAGGTTTCCATGAGGGGCACAGCACAAGACAGTATCCAAAACAAGCTCCCTTATCCCTTATTTGCTTAAAGTCAGCTGGGCCTGGACACCATTCCTGTGAACCAGGAGTGATAAAATAAGCCTGGCCTTAATACTGCTCGGCTTCTCCAATTTGAGGCCTACTGACTGTCAGGTATAGATTCTTAATGTGATATAAGTAATGAAAAAACCCAAGTTCATATGGGCTAGCCTCTGCAGGGCTTTGAAGAACTCATTTGACCCAAAGGATCCCTAGTCTCATTTGATGGAGATCAGAAACCTATCAGAGTAAGGCAAGATACTTCATACACAATTACTGATATTTTTGCCATTTTGGTTTTGGAAGCACACATGGGATCTTTCTTTAGTTCCATCAGGTGCTGAGAATCTAAGCCACTGCCTCACACAGGGCCAAGTGGCTGATTCAGACACATCCCTTTCCAAAGCAATTAAGCTAAGATACACAGGTGATGCCCATTCATTTCCATTTGAAAACAGTTTTCTTCAGGCTTCACAAATTGGTGGCCTGAGGCAGAGACCTTCCTGACTCTCAGAGCAACAGAAAAATAGGTAAGCAAAAGGCCCAAAGCAGGGTTTCTCTACTGAGACTTTCTTTGTCACACTGATATCTGAGTTTTCTGAGATGCTTGCTTTTCCCTTCAGCTATCCAGTATATGGCAATGTCACAGAGCTTGGAGGTGGTACATATCTTGGACACAAAACCATGAGCCTACTCTGGAGAGTGGCCAGAATTCAGGAAGAAAACAGGAACTTCGGAAGATAGTAGGTGTTGCCCGTCCCTAAAGCAACCTGCAGTCCACTCATAAATTGGGCAGGATGAATGTTGGCAAGCTTTCTACTAGACAGGACACATCCATTGATGCATTATCTTTTATAATGTCTACAACCACGGACACAGTGTGATACACAGGCATACAAACAATCACCTTGTCAAATGACTTACTATAAACAGTCCACTCTAAAGCAAACAAACCGCCTTTCTTACCTCTTCTCAGAACATGAGACATAACCACAAAATCACAATCACACCCACAACGACACCTCCTTTATTCAAGTAGGTCTGTGACTAATTGGAATGTACTCTGAATGATGGGCCATACTATGTTTCCTTGAAATGGCCTGTCCTTCTCAGATCTGGTCACCTTGGCCAACACTGTGAAGTTTTCAGGAGCCAGTGGTGAGCCACTACCTGCTTTCTCAGGAAATTCCCCTTTTTAGAGCTCTCTTGGCATTTGGCAATCCTCACATCAGTAGGTACCAAGGAAGACTTACTCTGTCCTTGGTTATTCCAAACAACTGAGCCCACTGGGTAAGAAACTGGGACTGACTCTGGGTGCCTGGCTTCCTGGATCCCAAGTTCAGAGAGATTCGTCATCAAGGAAGAGAGGTAGGTCACCTCATTCAGGAACTGAATGAGGTTACTGCCGTGGCAACCACTTTGTCCTAACAATTGCTTTCAAGGGTCCCATGAGATGGTGGCTGCCCCTACCTCCTGTGACACTTTCACAAGTTAGAATGGTATATCAACCATTGGCACCTGGGAACAGCTCTCCACACAGGCCTGGTTTGGTCCATCTTCTCTACATTAAGAAGAGAGAAGCTGTTTCAGACACAACCCTTCATCCTTACCAGGTTGTTTGCCATGGAGGATGACTTTTGCTCTCTTAGGTCCTCCATGGCTGCTTACAACTTCTCCAGGAATCATTTCTGCATGGACCTTTGAGTTTCTCAGCATGTGGAAGATCCCCTATATTCCTGTATTGTAAGAACAACTCTATCCCTGCTCTTCTGTAAAGTTAAATTGACTGAACAGTGTATGGTTAGGTTAACTAACAGGTTCGATTTGGATTAGGAATCTTTTTGCGGGATGAATAATGGTATTGGGAAACTGCGATATTTACAAGAATATATAGGTGAATTATAAGTATGAAAACAGAAATCTAGCTAAGATTTGAAGCCCAAAAGGGCATTGGGCCCTTGATTGGGATACGTAGCTTTGAATTATGTTCTGCACTGATGTGTCAGGTAAATCGATATACAATGGCTTAGGTCCTTGTACCATGGATGATTAAATGTAGAAGAGAACTTCCAGTCAAAAGGGATAGTCGGTAGGATTCGGAAGATTCTCGGTAGGTTTAGAAAGAAGAGTGAGTATAGGATTTGGACCAAATGTTGTTTAGCAATAGGGTTTCTGGTAGACAGTGAATGTTAATGTCAGCACAAGTGAAGAGACAGTCACAATGATGAACTGGGGAAAATAGTTAGGAAAGCTGATATCAATAGAGACATTACAAAATCAGGCAAAGTATAAAGTGAGTGATAGGATTAGATATTTTCAACAGTGTTGAGTTTGAATATATAATCTTAGAAAGAAACAAATATGTAGTGACCAATAGGATTGACATTTGACAGCATTAGGCAACCTGGACATGGATGTTTAGTAATCCATGCTCACTTTTCATTTAGTCTTTGCTACAATCTTAAGTGTGACCTTTGCTTTTTTTGTCCAGAATATTACTGTGATAAAACGTATATGTAGATCAGGTGACATGACTATTTTTCCACAATTTCTGGCAGCAACATATTCAAGACGTATAAATTAGTAATGGGGGTAAAAAGAGGTGTACCTTTTGTCTGTGCCTATAGAGATAATGCATGAATAGACCATACTGTGAATAAATAATATATCTGGTTCCGACTTTAAATAATGGATTGAAATTATATGTGAAAAAATACAAGAAATCTTATATTGACATACAAACATTCATTCCAACCAGTTATATATCTAATGGCCACATTAAGGTTATGGTTTATCATGAAGGGTGTGTGAGTTTTGCTTCAAAAGTGATTATGGAAATCTAAAATAATGTGTTTGGAAAGAAGTCTCATGAAAAGACCAGTCAAGAAACCTGGAGGAATACATGTTTTATGAAGCAGGAAGTGATTGTGAAACAAATGCGTATAAATTTGTGAACTTGTGGATGAAATATATATATCCTATGATTTGTAAAAATTGAAGAAATAGTAAAGTACCAGTGTTGAATGAAAATAAACGTCAGAATACACATCATGTCCCATACGAATCTACTTGATTGATGTTAATCTGGGTTAGTTACTGTACAAATATTAGGATTTGTAAGCACCATTTACTGAAGTTAGTTTTCAGAACTATGAAACAAATGTGTATTTCAGGAGGATGAATATTTCTGAGAATAATTTTGTGAAAAGTTTATTATAAATCCACATTTTTGAACATGAATGAATTTAGGGAGTGTATTTAAGATACATACATTTCATATTTTAAAAATCAGGACAATATATATATATATATATATATATATATATATATATATATATATATATTCATAATTATATATATGTGTATATACATATATATGTATATATATGTATATATATATATATATATATATATATATATATATATATATATATATATACACACACACACACAAAACACACACACAGACATTAAAATGTAGGAATATATACGCCAATCGAAGTTCATCATAAAATATATAGCATCCACAGATTTAAAAATATTTATTTTACTGAACAAGGATTTATGTATAATGTTGTTCTACTAGGAAGCTCACCCATAGTTTGAATTTTCAGTTCCAACAGCGTTTAGAGGAGTGATCTCTTCTCACAACTTGTATCTGCCAAGTCAGTCACCTCACAAAAATGAACGTGTGATACCAGGTAGGATTCTATAAAGCATATAAAAATACATGTGCTGAATAGGCTACAGAGAAAGGCAGACAGGCATTTACATATTTGTTAACTTTAACAACACATGGAGAACTATTTCAATTAAAAATTGACTAGATTTATTACACCTACCATTTATCATGAAAAAGGCAATCCAACTATACCCCACGCCTCCTCTGAACTACTTGTATTTCTATTCTGTTTGGGCTGTTTTTCTCCATCATTTGGATTAGTAGACAGAGTATAGTAGGGTATGGGTTATTGTCAGGGATTCAGTATTTTCAATGGTATATAGGAAAATGAATCCAATGTGTATAAAAATATATGCTACACAATTATCTTCCCACTCTCATCCAGAACAATGCCTTTACATTACCTTCACCTCAAGTAAGACACAATTAGGGTAGAAGAGTTTGAAAATCCGTGAATGCATATCTGGGGTGGAAACAGTACTAAGAAACAAATACGTATTTCAGGTGGATGAATATTTCTGAGAATAATCTTGTGAAAAGTTGATTATAAATCCACAACATAAATATGAATGAATTTAGGAAGTGTGTAATAAGACACATATTTCATATTTTGAATACTCCTGAGAGTGTATCTATATATATATATATTTATATACACACACAGAGACAGACATTAAAAATTGCAATATATATGCCAAACGAAATTCACCATGAAATGTATATCATCCACAGATCCAAATATATTCATTTTACTGAACATGGATTTATGTATAATGTTGTTCAACTAGGAAGCTCACTCACATTTGAATTACCAGTTCAAGCAGCATTTAGGAGGAGTGATCTCTTCTTCCAATTTGTATCTGCCAAGTCAGCCACCTCACAAGAATGTACGTGTGGTACCAGGTAGGATTCTATATGTGCATATAAAAATACGTGTGCTGAATAGGCTACAGAGAAAGGGGGACAGGAATTCACTTATTTGTTAACTTTAAAAACGCATGGAGAACTATTTCAACAAATAATTGACTAGATTTATAACTGCTACACTATACCATGCAAAAGGCAACTCCAACTATAAAACATACCTCATCTAAACTGCTTGTATTTCTATTATGTTTGTGTTATTTTTCTCCATCATATTAGGATTAGTAGTCAGAGTCTAATAGAGTATATGTTAGTTTCAGGGATTCAGCATTTCTAATGGAAAATAGGAAATTGAATCCAATGTGTATGCAAATATGTGCTACACAAAAATCTTCCCACTTTCATCCAGAACAATGCCTTGACATTACATTCTCCTCAAGTAAGACACAATTAGAGGATAAGAGTTAGAAAATCTGTGAATATATATCTGGAATGGAAAATACTCTGGAGTTTACAACTTTGGAGGTGGTAGAGAAGATTCTAAAAGTAAGGGACAGGGTAAACATTCCACAAACATGTAGCTCTGCTGGCCTAAATACTTTTTGAGAAACTGCCTCTAAGAGTGGGCACTTGAAGTATTTGATGTTCTGAGGAGATTTAGTTCCTTTGTAGAGAAACCATGAAAGCTGGGTCTGCATCTATGTTACTTGGAGGACATGGTTTCTTATTATCCAATGAACATGAGGCAGCAGTGCTGAATTCTCTCTTTGTAGGTAAACTATGGACACTGGGGTCTAAGTGTCTTTCAGTGTGGACTGTGAAGCCAATTGGTCATCCTCCACTTTTTGTGGTGTTTCTCGCTGCTTCACTGGGAGTTTGGTATTTGCTTCAAAAAATACAAGGAGTTAAAATGGGACAGAGTGGTGGAGGGAGTTCTTTAAGGTGTGGTGAGTCAGGGTCTTCAGGAGAATGCACCAACCAAGGTTCTATCCCATGTAGATTGCCCCCTTGAGAATAGCAACATGATTCTGAACATTGCAGTGAATCCTCTCCATATAACAAGATGCCTTTACATATATGGGTCTGCTGGCTGCACCATGTCAGTCACAAGCCATTTGGAAGCCAATGGCTGATCCACATGGCCGCAACACAGATGTTTTATCACACAATTGCATACCACTGCTCTAGGCCCACTACTCACCAGGCTCCAACTTACTGGCATATCTGTTCTACACCATTTTCATGAAACAAAGTCAATCAAGGCAGTGTCTGGTATACTCAGGATCAGAAACAGGACATCCAAAGTATTTCCAGTGCCAGCTGATCATGAAAATATCAATAATTTCATGGTAATTTTCTAGCCATTTTTCACGGATGAAGTTTGAGGCTCTGAGGGATTCAATTAATTCAGGAACCATTAAATGGTGAAGAAGCTAATTTCAATGAAAGCTCTGGAGCACCCTCACAGGCAAGGTTTCCCTAAGGGTGGCCAAAATGTCACATGAAGCCAGGCCCATTGAGATCTACAATATGAGGTCCATGTGTGTTTTAAACTCAAATATGGCTGCCAAGTCTTTAAGAAAAATTGTATGTTATATCCGGGCTGAAATTCCCAATGTTCTGTGGAAATCCAACCTGGGCCTAGATCTCAGGTTCCAAGGGCGACTCTCATGTGTGGCCTCCTAAAATCCCAACACAATTCATGGCAATACTTCTCTGAGGTCAGTTAAAGAACTCAGTCTCTAAGGGGAATCACACCAGAGTTCAAGCCCAGTGAAACAGTCATCTCTTCCAACCGCCACACAAATGACCACAATTAAAACCAAAACACTCCCACATGGTCCTCATCTTTTTCCATATAGACACTCCTTATAACGTCTGGCTGGAGTTTTCAATGAGGTCCACAGCCCAAGTCAGTGTCCAAATTAAGGTCCTGTTCCCCTCATTTGTCTAACATCAAGGTGGCCTGGACACACTTCCTGTAAACCAGGAATTATCAAATAGGCCTGCCATTAATACTGCTTGGCTTTTTCAATTTGAAGCCTTCTGACTCTGTGGTTTAGATTCTTTATGTGAATTTGAGTCATGAGAAAATCCAAGCCCCTCTGCAGAGATTTGAAGAACTCATTTGGCCCAAAGGATTCCTATTCTCACTTGATGGAAGTCAGGATCCTAACAGAGGAAGGTAAAAGAATTCATTCACAATGAGTGAATATTTGCCATTTTGGTTTTGGATGCACACATGTGAACTTTCTTTTGATCCATCAGGTGCTGAGAATCTAAGCCACAGCCTCACACAGGGCCAAGAGGATGATTCAGACACATCTTTTCCAAAGCAATTAAGCAAAGAGACACAGGTGATGCCCTTCAATTCCATTTGAAAAATGTTTTCCTCAGGCTTCCCAAAGGGGTGGCCAGAGGAAAAGACATCCTGAGATTCAAGGCAACAGAACAATAGGTTAGCAAAAGGCCCAAAGCAGGGTTTCTCCACTGAGACTTTCCTGGTCACACTGATATCTGAGTTTTCTGAGATGCTGGCCATTCCCTTCAGATATCCAGTACATGGCCATGTGACAGAGATTGGAGGTGGTACATATCTTGGACACAAACCCAAGAGCCTATTCTGAAGAGTTGTCAGAATTCAGAAAGAAAACAGGGACTTAATAAGGTAGTAGGTGTTGCCTATCGATATGGAAACCACACTCCATTCATTAATTGGGCAGGATGAATGCTGGGAAGCTTTCTACTAGAGGGGACACATGCATTGATGCATTCTCTTTTTTAATGTATACAACCACGGACACAGTGGGATACACAGACATAGAAACACTCACCTTGTAAAACGACTTACTAGAAACAGTTCACTGCAAACCAAAGAAACCTCCTTTCCTACCTATTCTCAGAACAGAGACAAAACCACACACCCACACTCAAAAAGACACCTCCTTCCCCCAAGTAGGGCTGTGATTATCCGGAGTGTTCTCTGACAGGTTTGCGATACTATGTTCCCCCGTAATGCTCTGTCCTGTCTCAGATCTCGTCTCCTTGTACAACTCTGTAAAGCAGTCAGGAGCCAGCGGTGAGCCACTACCTGCTTATTCAGGAAAGGCCCGTGTTCAGATCTTTCCTGGCATTTGGCCATCCTCACATCAGTCAGTACCAAGAAGACTGACTCTGTCCTTGGTGATTCCAAACAAATGAGACCACTTGGACTGGGACTGGGACTGGCTCTGGTGCTTGGTTTCCTTGGTCCCAAGTTCAGAATGTTCCATCAACAAGGAAGTGAGGTAGGTCACTTCCTTTAAGAACTGAATGAGGTCACTGCCTTGGCAACCACTTTGTCCTAACAGTTGCTTCCAAGGGTCCCATGAGATGGAGGCTGCCCCTACTTCCTTTGGCACTTTCACAACTTAGAATGGTATATCAACCTTAGGCACCCGAGAACAGCTCTCCACACAAGCCTGGTTTGGTCCATCTTATCTACAGTAAGAAGATAGAGGCTGATTCAGACAAAACCCTTCATCCTGACCAGGTTGTTTGCCATGGAAAATGACTTTTTGTCTCTCAGGTCCTTCATTGCTGCCTACATCTTCTCCAGGGATCATTTCTGCATGGACCTTTGAGGTTCTTAACAGGTAGAGCATCCCCTACATTCCTGTATTGTAAGAACAATCTGTCTCTGCTCTTCTGTAAAGTTAGATTGAGTGAACAGTGTATGGTTAGGGTTAATTTCATGTTCGATTTGGGTTAGGAATCATTCTGCTGGATTAATAATGGTGTTGGGAACCTGTGATATTTATAAGAATATCGAGGTTAAATATATGTATGAAAACAGAAATTAAAGTAAGATTTGAATCCCAGAACGGCATTGGGCAATTGATTGGGATATTTAGCTTTGAATTACTATCTGCACACATGTCTCAAATAAATCGATATACAATGGCAGAGGAACTTGAACCTTGGATGATTGAATGCTGAAGAGAACATCCAGTCAAAAGGGATTGTCGGTAGGATTAAGAAGATAGTCGCAGTTATTAATATGGTATTATGTAAAAATGTGGATGTGTAACCGATGTGATTCTGCAACTTGTATTTGGGGTAAAAATGGGAGCTGATAAACCATTTGAATCAAATGTATGGAAGATGATATGCCATGAGCTTTGTAATGTTTTGAACAACCAATAAAAAAAATTAAAAAAAAAAAAAGAAGATAGTCGTTATGTTTAGCAAGTAGAGTTAGTATAGGATATGTAACAAAAGTTCTTTAGCAATTTTTTTTGGGCAGTGAGTGAATATAAATGTCAGCACATATGAAGAAATCAGACACAATGATGAACTGGGGAAAATTTGTAGAAAAGCAGATATCAATGGAGACATTAGGAAATCAGGCAAAGTATAAAGTGAGAGATAGAATAAGACATTTTCAACAGGGTTGAGATTGAATATCTAATCTTAGGAAGAAACAAATATGTAGGTCACCAATAGGATTGACATTTGAGAGCATTAGGCAACATGGACATGGATATTGTTAGTAATCCATGTTCACTTTACATTTAGGCTTTGGTACAATCCTAAGTGGGACCTTTGCATTTTGTTTCCAGAATATTACTGTGATAAAATGTATATGTAGATCAGATGACATGATTTTTTCTTCCACCATTTCTAGGAGCAGTATTTTGAAAACGTATAAATTAGCATTGGGGGTAAAAAGAGGTGTACCCTGTTTTTATGAATATACAGATAATGCATGAATATACATTAATTTCAATAAATAATACAACTTGTTCCACTTTAAATAATGGATTGAATTGATATCTGAAAATATATAAGAAATCTTATATTGATATGCAATCATTCATGACAACCAGTTATACACCTAATGTTAATATTAGGGTACGATTTATCATGAAGTTTGTGTGAGTTTTGCTTCAAATGTGATTATGGAAATCGAAAATAATGTGTTTGGAAAGAAGTCTCATGAAAATGCCAGTCAAGGAACACCGAGGAATTCATGAGTTCTGAAGCAGGAAGTGATTGAAATTGAAAAAAATGACGATAAATTTGCTTACTTGTGGATGAAATATTATAATATGATGTGAATAAACTGAAGAAATAGTAATGTACCAGTGCTGAATAAAAATGAACATCAAAATACACATCATGTCCCACAGGAATCTTCTCGCATTGATGTTAAACTGTGTCAGTTACTGTAGAAATATTAGGATTTCTTTGCACCATTCACCAAAGTTAGTTTTCTTTTTTTTAATTTTTTTTATGCTTGTTCAAAACATTACATAGTTCTTGATATATCATATTCCACACTGTGATTCAAGTGGGTTATGAACTCCCATTTTTACCCCATAAACAGATTGCAGAATCACATCAGTTACACATCCATTGATTTACATATTGCCATACTAGTGTCTGTCGTATTCTGCTGCCTTTCCTAACCTCTACTATCCCCCTCCCTTTACCTCCCCTCTCCTCTTCTCTCTCTACCTCTTTACTGTAATTCATTTCTCCCCCTTGTATAATTTTTTCCTTTCCCTCACCTCCTCTTGTATGTAATTTTGTATAACCCTGAGGGTCTCCTTTTATTTCCATGCAATTTCCCTTCTCTCTCCCTTTCCCTTCCTCCTCTCATCCCTGTTTAATGTTAATTTTCTTCTCATTCTATTCGTCCCTACTCTGTTCTTAGTTAATCTCTTTATATCAAAAAGACATTTGGCATTTGGTTTTAGGGATTGGCTAGCTTCACTTAGCATAATCTGCTCTAATGCCATCCATTTCTCTGTAAAAATTTTGTCATTTTTTAATGCAGAGTAATACTCCATTGTGTATAAATGCCTCATTTTTTATCCATTCATCTATGGAAGTGCATCTAGGTTGGTTCCACAGTCTTGCTATTGTAAATTGTGCTGCTATGAACATCAATGTAGCAGTGTCCCTGTAGCATTTTTTTTAGGTCTTTAGGGAATAGACTGAGAAGGGGAATACCTGGGTCAAATGGTGGTTCCATTCCCACCTCTACAAGAAATCTCCATACTGCTTTCCAATTTGGCTGCACCAATTTGCAGTCCCACCAGCAATGTACAAGTGTACCCTTTTCTCCACATCCTCGCCAGCACTTGTTGTTGTTTGAGTTCATAATAAATATCTGGAATGGAAAATGCTCAGGAGTTCACAACCTTGAAGGTGGTAGAGGAGTTTCCAAAAGTAAGGGACAGGGTAAATACCACAAACATGGAGCTGTGTCGGCCTTAAGACTTCTTGAGAAAATGCCTCTGAGGTTGGGCACTTGAAATATATGTTGTTGTCAGGAGCTTTAGCTTCCTTTGTAGTGAGACCATCAAAGCTGAGTCTGCATCTATGTGACCTGGACGACATGTTTTTTTTATTTTCCTATGAACACGAGGCAGCAGTACTGAATTCTCTCTTTGTAGGCAAACTGGGGCTACTGGGGGCTAAGTGTCTCCCCATGTGGACTGTGAAGCCATTTGATCATCCTTCACATTTAATCATGTTATTTGATGCTGCACTGAAAGTTTGGTATTTACTTTACGAAATAAAGGAGTTTAACTGTGATTCAGTGCTGCAGGGAGTTCTGTCACGTGTGGTGGTCAGGATCGGCAGGAGAATGTACCAAGAAGGCTTCTATCACACATAGTTGCCCCCTTGACCATAGCAACATGATTCTGAACATTGCCCTGAAACCTCTCCATACAACAAGATGCCTTTACATCCAAAGGTCTGCTAGCTGCACCATGTCAGTCACAAACCATTTATAAGCCAATGGCAGATCCACGTGGCCCCACCACAGATGTTTTTTCACACACCTACACTCTACTGCTCTTGGCCCACTACTCAGCAGGCTCCAACTTACTGGCATATCTTTTCTACACCATTATCATGAAACTCAGTCAAACCAGGCACTGTCTTGTATACTCATGATAAGCAACAGGACATCAAATGGTTTTCCAGTGCCAGCTGGTCATGGAAATTTCAAAAATTTCATGGTATTTTCTAGACATTTTTCAAGGATGAAGTTGGAGTTACTGTGGGTTTCAATTCATTCAGGAACCATTAAATATTGAGGAATCTCATTTCAATGGAAGCTCTAGAGAACTCTCACAGGCAAGTCTTCTGAAAGAGTGGCCCAAGGTCACATAAAGCCAGCCACATTGAGGTCTACAATGTGAGGTCCATGTGTGTTTTGACTCTCAACTATTGCTGCCAAGTCTTTCAGAATATAATCAAGTGATATCCTCGCTGAGATTCCCAGTGCTCTGTGGAAAGCCACCCTGGGCCTAGATCTCAGTTTCCAAGGGTGACTCTCATGCGTGGCCTCCGAAAATTCCAACACAATTCATGGCAATACTTCTCTAAGGTCAGTTTCAGAACTCAGTCTCCAAGGGGAATCCCACAAGAGTTGAAACCCAGGTGGACGCAGTCATCTTTTCCCACCGCCACACAAATGACAACAATGAAAACCAAAACACTCTCACATGGCCCTCATGTTCTTCCATATAGACACTAATCATAACCTCTGGCTAGAAGTTTCCATGAGGGGCGCAGACCAAGACACTGTCCAAAATAAGCTCCCTTTCCCCTCATTTGCCGAAAGTCAGGGTGGCCTACACACCCTTCCTGTGAACCAGAACTGATCAAATAGGCATGGCGTTAATACTGTTCTGCTTTTCCAATTTGAGGCCTACTGAATGTCAGGTATAGATTCTTTATGTGATTTGGAGTCATCAGAAAACCCAAGCACTTCTGCAGGGGTTCAAAGAACTCTTTTGAACTAAAGGATCCTGATTCTTACTTGATGAAGGTCAGGAATCTAATAGAGGAAGGCAAGAGACTCATTTGCCATTTCTGTTTTGAATGCACACATGGAATCTATCTTTTGATGCATCAGGTGCTGAGAATCTAAGCCACAACCTCACACAGAACCAAAAGGCTGATTCAGACACATCCTTTTACAAAGCAATTAAGCAAAGAGCCACAGGTGATGCCCATTCATTTTCATTTGAAAACTGTTTTCTTCAGGCTTCACAAAGGGGTGGCCAGAGGCAAAGACCTTCCTGACATTTAGGGCAACAGAAGAACAGGTAAGCAAAAGACACAAAGCAGGGTTTTCCACTGAGACTTTCCTGGTCACACTGATATCTGAGTTTTCTGAGATGCTCCCCATTCACTTCAGCTATCAAGTACATGGCCATGTCACAGAGCTTGGAGGTGGTATATATCTTGGACACAAAACCATGAGCCTATTCTGGAGAGTGGCCAGAATTCAGGAAGAAAACAGGATCTTAGGAAGATAGAAGGTTTTGCCCATCCAGAAGGCAAGCCGCAGTCCATTAATCAATTGGGCAGGATGAATGCTGGGAAGCTTTCTACTAGACAGGACACATCCATTAATTCATTCTCTTTTCTAATGTCTACAACCACAGACACAGTGGGATACACAGACATAGAAACACTTACACGTCAAACGACTTACTAGAAACAGTCCAATCCAAACCAAACAAACCACATTTCCTACCTATTCTCAGAACATGTGACAAAACCACAAAACCACAACCACTCCCACAAAGGCACCTCCTTCCCCCAAGTAGGTCTGTGACTATCCAGAGTGTCCTCTGACTGGTTGGCCATAAAATGTTCTCCCGAAATGTCCTGTCCTGACTCAGATCTGGTCTCTTCGGCCAACTTTGTGAAGTTGTCAGGAGCCAGCGGTGAGCCACTACCTGCTTTCTCAGAAAAGGTCCCTCTTCAGAGCTCTTCTGGCCTTTGGCCATCCTCACATAGGTAGGTACCAAGAAAGACTGACCCTGTCCTTGGTAAAACTGAACAAGTGAGCCCACTGGGACTGGGACTGGGACTGGCTCTGGGTACCTGTCTTCATGGATCCCAAGTTCAGAGAATTCCTTCACCAAGGAAGTGACATAGGTCACTTCCTTCAGAAACTGAATTAGGTTACTGCCTTGTCAACCAATTTGTCCTAACAGTTGCTTCCAAAGTCCAATGAGTTGGAGGCTGCCCCTTCTTCCAGTGAAACTTTCACAAGTTTGCATGGTATATCAACCATAGGCACCCAAAAAAAGCTCTCCAGATAGGCCTGGTTTGGTCCATCTTCTATACATTAAGAAAAGAAATGTTGATTCAGACACATCCCTTCATGCTAACCAGGTTGTTTGTCATGGAAGATGACTTTTGCTCTCTGACGTCATTCATAGCTGCCTACATTTAATCCAGGGATCATTTCTTTAATGACCTTGGAGGTTCTCAGCAAGTGGAAGATCCCCTAATTTCTGTATTGAAAGACCAACTCTGTCCCTGCTCTTCAGTAAAGTTAGATTGAGAGAACAGTGTATGGTCAGGGTTAGTAACATGTTCCATTTGGGTTAGGAATCATTCTGCGGGATGAATTATGGTATTGGGAACGTGCGATATTTATAAGAATATAAGTGAAATATAAGTATGAAAACAGACATCTAGGTAATATTTGAAGCCCAGAATTGCATTGGACCCTTGGCTGGGATTCTTAGCTTTGAATTATATTCTGCACAGATGTCTCAGATAAATCAATATACAATGGCATAATTCCTTGTACCTTGGTTGATTGAATGTTGAAGAGAACATCCAGTCAAAAAGAAATAATTTGTATGATTAGTAAGATTGTTGGTAGGTTTTGAAAGAAGAGTGAGTATAAGATTTGGATGAAAAGATCTTTAGCAATAGGGTTTCGGATAGAGAGTGAATGTAATTGTCAGCACCTGTGGAGAGTCTGTCAAAAGGATGAACTGGGGAAAAAAGTAGGAATGCAGATATCAATTGACATTAGGATATCAGGCAAAGTATAAAGTGAGTGATAGAATTATACATTTTCAACAGGGTTGAGTTTGAATATATAATCTTAGGAAGAAACAAACATGTAGTCACCAATAGGATGAACTTTTGAGAGCATTAGGCAATATGGACATGGATGTTTTCCGTAACCCATGCTCACTTTTCATTTAGGCTTTGGTACAAACATAAGTTTGACCTCTTCTTTCTGTGTGCAGAATATTACTGTGGTAAAATGTATATGTAGATCAGGTGACATGAGTATTTCTTCCACCATTTCTGGGAGCAATATTTTGAAGACGTATCAATTACTTTTGGAGGTAAAAATGGTGTACACTGTGTCTATAATTATAGAGATAATGCATGAATAGACCATACTGTAAAGAAATATTATAACTGGTTCTAACTTTAAATAATGGATTGAATTGATATCTGAAAATATACAGAAAATCTTACATTGATATACAATCCTTCATTCCAACCAGTAATATATATAATGGTTATATCAGCATTATGGTTTTTCATGAAGAATGTGTGAGTTTTGCTTCAAAAGTGATTATGGAAATCGGAAATAATGTGTTTGGAAAGAAGTCTCATGAAAAGACCAGTCAAGAAACCTGGAGGAAATCATGTGTTTTGAAGCAGAAAGTGATTGAAAGTGAAACAAATGCCTATAAATTTGTGAACTTGTGGATCAAATATATATACTATGATGTGCGTAAACTGAAGAAATAGTAATGTACCACTGTTACATAAAAATGAACGTCAAAATACACATCATGTCCTCTCCCACAGGAATCTAGTTGCATTGATGTTAAACTGGGTCAGTTATTGTAGAAATATTAAGATAATGCCGCAGTCTTGCTGGGCACAATCAGCAGCCACTTGTCAAAAGAAACTAACTTTATTTTTAGAACCACACATGCCAAACAAAACAGCCTCTCAGGAAAAACCTTCAGAGCCCCAACTGCCACCACTGGCTTCCCAAAACCTCTCCCTCCCACAGGAGCCTCTCTCCGCCTCCCACAATACTCCTGCTCTTGAGGGCGATTGGCTGGGTCATGTGGGCGGAGTCAAAAAAAGTCCCCCAATGAGCAGTTTTGTGGTCTGAAAGGGCAGGGAAACAGCCCATTGAGCATCACCGCAGAGGAGCCAATCAGCTAGGTGTTGCTGGGGCCGCTGTGAGCCAATCATCAGCCGGCAGCTGGAAGTTTGCTGGCAGCAGGAATTTTGCTGGGGCCCCTTCGGCTGTGGCTCTCAACATCTTCGCCTCTCTGTTTAAACAACACGCATGTGGCTTAGGGACCGTGCCTGCCTTAGGTTGTCCAATAGTACATATGGTCTTTACCCGTTAAGTTGGTACCATTGCAATTGGATCTTACCCATCACTGACTACCCGTCCAGTATAGAGCCACACCTGTGGAGAGGTCTTTGTACCAGTGGGGGTGGGTGAGGTTCTTTGCCTCACCTCTGTTGGCCCCCCAAATTTTAGCTGGACGATCATGACACGCAGAAGGGAGGAAGATACACCAAGCCAATTGATGGCTCCTTTTGGAAAAATTGTACCACCGATGACATCATCAGCAAATATACCCCAACACTACCACAAGTCGCTGCACCAACAGATAGTTCACAATGCATTTAGGTGAGTTCACAATGTGTCCAGGCAAGTTCTGCAAGCAGTACAGGGATGGCTATTGCAGAAGCTGTAGATCGGTATTATCTTTGATTTCACCTGCACTGGGATGAAGATAGAAACTCTGGCAATAATGTCTAAAGAAAAAAATTATGTAATATTCCAGAAGGCACTAAAACCAAAAAAAAAAAATATATGTAACATTCCAGAAGGCACATCAAAAACCAAAATGGCCCAAAAAGCAGTCATTGAGGATGAAGTCTCTCACTTTCCTCTGTAAGGTTCCTGACCTCCATAAAATGAGAATAGGGATTTATTGGGTCAAATGAGTTCTTCAAAACCCTGCAGAGTGTAGCCAATGGGTTATTGGGTTTTTTCATTACTCCAATTCACATCAAGAATCTATACTCCACAGACAGTAGGCCTCAAATTGGAGAAGCAGAGCAGTATTAAAGTCAGGGTTATTTGATCACTCATGGTTCACAGAATGGGTGTCCAGGCCACCCTGACTTTAGGCAAATGAGAGAAAAGGGAGATTATTTTGGACACTGTCTTGGGCTGTGCCCCTCAAGGAAACGTCAAGCCAGAGGTTATGATGAGTGTCTATATGGAAGAAGATGAGGGCCATTTGGGAGTGTTTTGGTTTTCATTGTGGTCATTTATGTGGCAGTAGGAAAAGATGACTGGGTCCACCAGGGCTTGAACTCTGGTGTGATTCCTCTTAGAGACTGAGTTCTGGAACTGACCTCAGAGAAGTATTGCCATGATTTGTGTTGGGATTTTAGGCGGCCACCCATGAAAGTCGCCCTTTGAAACTGAGATCTAGGCCCGGGGTGGCTTTCCACAGAGCACTGGGAATCTCAGACAGAATATCATATGATGTTATTTTGAAATACTTGCCAGACATAGTTGAGAGTCAAAACACACATGGACCTCACATTGTAGACCTCAATTGGCCTGGCTTCATGTGACTATTTGGCCACTCTTTGGAAAGCCTTGCCTGTGAGAGTTCTCCAGAACTTTCATTGAAATGAGCTTCCTCAACATTGAATGATTCCTGAAAGAATTGAAACCCACAATGCCTCCAACTTCATCCTTGTAAAATGGCTAGATAAATACCATGAAATTTTTGAAATTCGCATGATGAGGTGGCACTGGAGAACCTTTGATGTCCTGTTGCTGATCATTAGTGTACCAGACAGTGCCTTCATTGATTGGGTATAATGAAAGTGGTGTAGAACAGAGATGCCAGTTAGATGGAGACTGCGGAGTAGTTGGCCCAGAGTTGTGGTGTGCAGGTGTGTGATAAAATATTTATGGTGGTGCCATGTGGATCTGCCATTGACTTCCAAATGGCTTTTAGCTAACATGGTGCACCCAGCAGACCCTTATATGCAAAGACATCTTGTTATATGGAGAGGTTTCAGGGAAATGTTCAGAATCAGGTTGCTATGGTCAAGGGGGCAAGCTATGTGGGATAGAAGCCGGGTTAGTGCGTTCTCCTGGAGACTCTGACCCAGCACATGTCACAGAACTCCCTCCAACACTGTGTCCCAGTTGAACTCCTTGTATTTCTTGAAGCAAATACCAAACTCCCAGTTCAGCACCAAGAAACACCATGAAAATTGGAGGATGACTAAATGGCTTCACAGTCCACATGGTTAGACACTTTGGCCCACTGGCCTCTGTTTACCTACAAAGAGAGAATTCAGCACTGCTGCCTCAGGTTCATTGGAAAATATGAAACCATGTTCTCCAGGTCACATAGATTCAGACCAGCTTTGATGGTTTCACTACAAATGAAGACAAAGCTCCTGACAACAATATATATTTCAAGTGCCACACCTCAGAGGCAGATTCTCCAGAAGTCTTTTTTCCAGCAGAGCTCCATGGTTGTGGAGTGTTTACCCAATCTCTTACTTCTGGAAACTCCTCTACCTGCTCCCAGGTTGAGAACTCCTGAGAATTTTCCATTCCAGATATGTATTCACAGATTTTCTAACTCTTCTTCTCTAATTGTGTCTCACTTGGGGCAAAGGTAATGTCAAGGCATTGTTCTAGGTGAGAGTGGGAAGATTATTGTGTAGCACATATTTGCATACACATTGGATACATTATCCTATTTTCCATTTGCAATACTGAATTTCTGACACTAACCCATACCCTACTAGACTCTGACTACTATCCTAAAATGATGGAGAAAAAGAAACCTAACAGAATAGAAATACAGGCCTTTTGTAGGAGGCATGGTGTATACTTGGATTTTCCTTTTCCTTTATCAAGGATATGTGTTATAAATCTAGTCAACTTTTCATTGTAATATTTCTCCATGAGTTTTCAAAGTTAACACATATGTAAATTCCGGTCTCCTTTTCTCTGTAGCCTCTTTAGAACATGTATATTTTTATGCATATATAGACTCCTACCTGGTAACACACGTAAATTCTTGTGATCTCACTAACTTTGGAATATACAAATTATGAGAATAGATCACTTCCCCTAAATACTGATGGAACTGAAAATTCAAACTATGGGTGAGCTTCCTAGTGAACAACATCATACATAAATCCATGTTGAGTAAAATGAATATTTTTAGATATGTGGATGATATATATTTCATGATAAATTATGATTGGCATATATATTGCTACATTTTATTGTTGTGTGTGTGTATATATATATATATATATATATATATATATATATATATATATACCAGATTTTCCAGATTTTCCAAAATATGAAATATATGTGTCTTATTATACACTCCCTAAATTGATTCAAGTTCATGTATGCGATTTAAAATCAACATTTTACATGATTATCATCAGTCTGGCTGGGCACAATTCAGGAGCCAATTGTCAAAAGAAACAAACTTTATTTTTAGAACCACACAAGCCAAACAAAACAGCTTCTCAGGAAAAACCCTCAGAGCCCAACTGCCACCACAGTCTTCCCACAAGCCTCTCCCTCAACCACAAATCTCCTCCTTTTGAGGCCGATTGGCTGGGTCACATGGGCGGAGCCAAAAAAGTCCACCAATGATCAGCTCCGTTGTCTGAAAGGGCAGGGAAACATCCCATTGAGCATCACCACAGAGGAGCCAATCAGCTAGATGTTGCTGGGGCCTCTGTCAGCCAATCATCCACTGGCAGTCTGAAAGGGTGGGGAAACAGCTCAATGAGCATCTGCAATGAGCATCACGGCAGAGGAGCCAATCAGCTAGATGTTGCTGGGGCCGCTGTGGAGCCAATCATCAGCCGGCAGCTGGAAGTTTGCTGGCAGCTGGAGGTTTCCTGTGGCCCCTTTGGCTGTGGCTCTCAACATCTCCCCCTCTCTGTTTAAACAACGAGCATGTGGCTTAGGGACCATGCCTGCCTTAGGTTGTGCAGTAGTACATATGGTATTTACTGGAGACCCTTGGCTGTGGCTATCAACAGGATTTGTATGTACCATTCACTGAAGTTAGTTTTCAGTAGTAGGAAACAAATATGTATTTCAGGTGGATAAATATTTCTGAGAAAAATCTTGTGAAAAGTTGATTATAAATCCACATACTTGAACATAAATGAATTTAGGGAGTGTAAATAAGATACATATATTCCATATTTTGAAAAATCTGGAGAGTGTGTGTGTGTGTGTGTGTGTGTGTGTATACACACACAGACACATACAGATATTAAAATGTAGCAACATATATGCAAATCTAAATTCACTATGAAATATACATCAATCACAGATCCAAAAATATTCAATTTTCTTAACAGGGATTTATGTATAATGTTTTTCTACTAGGAAGCTCACCGATTATTTGAATTATCAGTTCCAACAGCGTTTAGGAGGAGTGATGTCTTCTCACAAATTGTATCTCCCAAGTCAGTCACCTCACAAGAATGTAGGTGTGACACCAGGTAGGATTTGATATGTGCATATAAAAATACATGTGCTGAATAGGCTACAGACAAAGGGAGACAGGAATTCACATATTTGTTAACTTTAAAAACACATGGAGATCTATTTCAATTAAAAATAGACTGGATTTATAACACCTGACATTTATCATGCAAAAGGCAAGATCAATTATACACCATGCCTCCTCTGAACTGCTTGTATTTCAATTCTGTTTGTGTTACTTTTCTGCATCATATTAGAATTAGTAGTCAGAGTCTAGTAGGGTATGGGTTCGTGTCAGGGATTCAGTATTTCGAATGGAAAATTGGAAAATGAATCCAATGTGTATGCAAATACGTGCTACACACAAAAAAATTCCCACTCTCATTCAGAACAATGACTTGAAATAACCATGCCCCATGTAAGAAACAATTAGAGGAGAAGAGTTAGAAAATCTGTGAATACATACGTAGAAAGGAAAATGCTCAGTAGTTCACAACCTTTGAGGTGGAAGAGACGTTTCCAAACCTTAGGGACAGGGTAAAACTCCACAAACATGGATCTCTGCTGGCCTAAACACTTCTGGAGATACTGACAATGAGGTTGGGTACTTGAAATATATGTTGTTTTCAGAAGCTTTAGCTTCCTTTGTAGTGAGACCATCAAACTTGGGTCTGCATTTTTGTGACCTGGAGGACATGAATTCTTATTGTCCAATGAACATGAGGCAGCAGTGCTGAATTCACTCTTTGTAACTAAACTGTGGCCAATGGGGGATAAGTGTCTCCCCGTCTGGACTTTGAAATCATTTGGTCATCCTCCACTTTTCGTGGTGTTTCTTGCTGCTGCAGTGGGTGTTTTGTATTTGGTTCATGACATACAAGGAGTTAAACTGGGACACAATGCTGGAGGGAGTCCTGTAACGTATGGTGTGTCAGGGTCTGCAGGAGAATGCAACAACCAGGCTTCTATCCCCCATTGCTTGCCCCCTTTACCATAGGAACTTGATTCTGAACATTGCCCTGAAAACTCTCCATGTAACATGATGCCTTTACATACAAAGTTCTGCTAGCTGCACCATGTCAGTCACAAGCCATTTGGAAGCCAATGTAAGATCCACATGACCCCAGCACAGATGTATTGTCACACACCTGCACACAACTGCTCTAGGCCTGCCATAAATACTGCTCTGCTTCTCCAATTTGAGGCCTACTTACTGTCAGGTATAGATTCTTTATGTGATTTGGCATCATGAGACAACCCAAGCAGTTCTGCAGGACTTTGAAGAACTCATTTGATCCAAAGGATCCCTATTCTCACTTGATGGAGGTCAGGAACCAAACAGAAGAAGGCAAGAGACTTCATCCACAATGACAGATTTTTTGCCATTTTGGTTTTGGATGCACACATGGGATCTTCTTTAGATCTATCAGGAGCTGAGAATCTTAGCCACAGCCTCAAACAGGGCCTAGTGTCTGACTAAGACACATCCCTTTCCAGAGCAATTAAGCAAAGAGCCACAGGTGATGCCCATTCATTTCCATTTGAAAACTGTTTCTTCACGCTTCACAAAGGGGTGGCCTGAGGCAAAGACCTTCCTGACATTCAAGGCAACAGAAACATAGATAAGCAAATGGAGCCAAGCAGGGTTTCTCCACTGAGACTTTACTGGTCACACTGATATCTGAGTTTTCTGAGATGTTCCCATTCCCTTCAGCTATCAAGGACATGGCCATGTCACAGAGTTTGGAGGTGGTACATATCTTGGACAATAAACCATGATACTATTCTGGAGAGTGGCCAGAATTCAGGAAGAAAACAGCAACTTAGGAAGTTAGTAGGTGTTTCCCATCCATAAGGCAAGCAACAGTCCATTAATCAATTGTGCAGGATGAATGCTGTGAATCTTTCTACTAGACAGGACACCTCCATTGATGCATTCTCGTTTCTAATGTCTAAAACCACGGACACAGTGGCTACACAGACATAGAAACACTCACCTTGTCTATAGACTTACTAGAAACAGTCGACTCCAAACCAAACCAACCACCTTTCCTACCTATTCTCAGAACATGAAACGAAACCGCAAACTCACACCCACAACCAAAAAGGCACCTCCTTCCCAAAAATAGGTCTTTAACTATCTGGAGTGTCCTCTGACTGGTGGGCCATACTATGTTCCACTCGAAATGGCCTGTCTGGTCTCAGATCTTGTCTCCTTGGCCAACTCTGTAATTCTGCGAGCAGCCTGCTGTTAGCCACAACCTGCTGTCTCAAGAAAGGCCCCTCTTCAGAGCTCTACTGGCATTTGGCCATCCTCACATCAGTAGGTACCAAGAAGGTCTGACTCTGTACTTGGTAAATCCAAACAAGTGAGCCCACTGGGACTGGGACTGGGACTGGCTCTTGGTGCCTGGCTTCTTGCATCCCAATTTCAGAGAGTTCCATCACCAAGGAAATGAGGTATGTCACTTTCTTTGCAACTGAATGAGGTCACTGCCTTGGCAACAACTTTGTCCTAACACTTGCTTCCAATGGTTCTATGAGTTGGAGGGTGCCCCTACTTCCTGTGACAATTTGACTAGTTAGAATGGTATATCAAAATAGACACCATGGAACAGCTCTACACGCAGGCCTGGTTAGGTTCATCTTCTCTACATTAAGAAGAGAGAGTCTGATGCATACACATCCCTTCATCCTGTCCAGGTTGTTTGCCATGGAAGATGGCTTTTGCTCATGCAGGTCCTTCATAGCTGCCTACATCTTCTCCAGGGATCATTTCTGCATCAAACTTTGAGGTTCTCAGCAGTTGGAAGATAACCTACATCCCTAATTGAAAGAATAGCCCTGTCCCTGCTCTTTTGTAATGTTAGATTGAGGCAACAGTGTATGGTTAGGGTTAATAACACGTTCGATTTGGGTTAGGAATCATTCTGCGGGATGAATAAGGTTATTGGGAACCTGCAATATATAGAAATATAGTGGTTAAATATAAGTATGAAAACAGAAATCTAGGTAAGATTTGAAGCTCAGAAGTGCATTTGGCAATAGATTGGGACACGTAGCTTTGAATTATGTTCTGCATACATGTTTCAGAAAAATCGATATACAATGGCATAGGACCTTGTACCTCAGATGATTGAATGTAGTAGAGTACATCCACTCAAAAAGGGATAGTCGATAGGATCAGGAAGATAGTCAGTATGTTTCGGAAGAAGATAGAGTATAGGATTTGGACCAAAGTTTATTAGCAATAGGGTTTCTGTTAGAGAGTGAATGTCAATGTCAGCACATGTGAAGGGTCAGTCACAATGTTGAACTGGAAAAAATATGTAGGAAAGTAGATATCAATAGAGACATTAGGAAATCAGGCAAAGTATAAAGTGAGTGAAAAAACTAGACATTTCCAATAGTTTTGAGGTTGAATATATAATCTTAGGAAGAAACAAAAATGTGGTCACCAATAGGATTGACATTTGAGAGCATTAGGCAACCTGGATATGGATGTTTTTAGTAATCCATGTTCAGTTTCCATTTAGGCTTTGGTACAATCATACGTGTGACTTTTGCATTTTGTGTCCAGAATATTACAATGATAACATGCATATGTAGATCAGGTGACATGAGTATTTCTTCCACCATTTCTGGGAGCAATATTTAGAAGACTAATAAATTAGTATTGGGGGTACTAAGAGGTGTACCCTGTGTCTATGAATATAGAGATAATGCATGAATAGACAATATAGTGAATAAATAATATAACTGGTTCCACTTTAAATAATGGAATAAACTGATATAAGAGAATATATAAAAAATACTATATTGTTATAAAATCATTCATTCCAACCAGTTATACATCTAATGGTGATATTATAGTTATGGTTTATCATGAAGTGAGTGTCAGTTTTGCTTCAAAAGTGATAAAAGAAATCAAAAATAATATATTTCGAAAGAAGTCTCATTATAAGACCAGTCAAGAAACCTGGAAGAATCCATGTGTTCTGAAGCAGGAAGTGATTGAAAGTGAAACAAATGCCTATAAGTTTGCTAACTTGTGGATGAAATATATATCCTATGATGTGCATAAATTGAAGAAATAGTAATGTACCAGTGTTGAATTAAAATGAATTTCAAAATACACATCATGTCACATAGGAATGTACTTGCATTGATGTTAAACTGGGTCAGTTACTGTAGAAGTATTAGTATTTGTATGCAACATTAACTGAAGTTAGTTTTCAGTACTGGAAACAATATGTATTTCACGTGGATGAATATTTCTGAGAATGATCTTGTGAAAAGTTGATTATAAATCCATATACATGAACATGAATGAATTTAGGGAGTGTATATAAGACACATATATTTCATATTTTGAAAAATCTGGAGAGTGTGTGTATATATATATATATATATATATATATATATATATATATATATATATACAAAAAAACACACACAGACAATAAATTAGCAATCAAATTTATCATGAAATATATATCCTCCACAGATGCAAAATTATTTCTTTTAGAACATGTATTTATGTATAATGTTGTTCTTCTAGGAAACACACCCCTAGGTTAAATTTTCAGTTCCAACAGAGTTTAACAGGAGTGATCACTTCTCACAAATTGTATTTGCCAAATTAGCCACCTCACAAAATGTAGGTGTGATACCAGGTAGTGTTCTATATGTGCATTTAAAAATACATGTGCTGAATAGGCTACAGAGAAAGGGAGATAGGTATTCACATATTTGTTAACATTAAAAACACATGGAGAACTATTTCAATTAAAAATTGACTAGATTTATAACACCTACAATTAATCATGCAAAAACAAGTCCAACTATACACTATGATTCCTCTGAACTGCTTGTATTCCTATTCTGTTTGTGTTATTTTTCTCCATCATATTAGGAGTAGTAGTCAGAGTCTATTAGGGTATGCGTTAGTGTCAAGGATTCAGTATTTCGAATGGAAATATGGAAAATGACTCTAATTGGTATGCAAATATGTGCTACACAAAAATGTTCACACTCTCATCCAGAAGATTGCCTTGACATTACCTTAGTTCCAAGTAAGATACAATTAGAGGAGAAAAGTTAGAAAATCTGTAAATACATATCAGGAATAAAAAATGCTCAGGAGTTCACAAACTTGTAGGTGGTAGAGGAGTTTCCAAAAGTAAGGGACAGGGTAAACACTCCACAGACATTGAGCTCTGCTTGTGTAAAAACTTCTTGAGAAACTCTCTGAGGTTGGGCTCTTAAAATACATGTTGTTGTCAGGAGCTTTAGCTTCCTTTGTTGTGTGACCATCAAATCTGGGTGTGCAAATATGTGACCTGAAGGACATTGTTTCTAATTTTCCAATGAAAATGAGGCAGCAGTGCTGAATACTCTTTTTGTAGTTAAACTATGGCCACTGGGGTGTAAGTGTCTCCCCGGGTTGACTGTGAAGCCATTTGGTCATGCTCCAATTTTCCTGGTGTTACTCCTTGGTGCACTAGGAGTTTGGGATTTGCTTCTTGAAATACAAGGAGTTCAACTGGGACACAGTGCTGGAGGGAGTTCTGTCACGTGTGGAGGGACACAGTCTGCATGAGAATGCACCAACTAGGATTCTGTCCCACATAGGTTGCCCCTTTGTCCATAGCAACCTGATTCTGTACATTGCCCAGAAACCTATCCATATAACAAGATGCCTTTACATATAAGGGTCTGCTGGCTGTACCCTGTCAGTCACAAGGCAATTGGAAGCCAATGGCAGATCCACATGCCCCAACACACATGTTTTATCACACACCTTCACACCTATGCTCTAGGCCCACTAATGAACAGGCTCCAACATACTGGCATCACTGTTCTACACAATTTTCATGAAACCCAGTCAGTCAAGGCACTGTGAGATACACTCATGATCAGCAACAGGACATCCAAAAGTTTTCCAGTGCCACCTGGTCATGGGAATTTCAAAAGTTTCATGGTATTTATCAAGCCATTTTTTGAGGATAAAGTTGGAGGCTCTGTGGGTTTCAATTCATTCAGGAACCATTAAATGTTGAAGAAGCTCATTTCAATGAAAGATCTTGAGAACACTCACAGGCAAGTCTTCCCAAAGAGTGGCCAAAAGGTCACATGAAGTCAGGCCCATTGAGGTCTACAATGTGAGGTCCATGTGTGTTTTGACTCTCAACTGTGGCTTTAAAGAATTTCAGAATAAAATCATGTGATATCCAGGCTGAGATTCCCAGTGCTCTGGGCAAAGCCACCCTGCACCTAGATCTCCCTGCACCACAATTAATACCTGAGATCTAGGTTGCATGGCCTAGTAAAATCCAAACACAATTCATGACAATACTTCTCTGATGTCACTTCCACAATTCAGTCTCTAAGGAGAATCATACCAGAGTTCAAGCCCAGGTGGACCCAGTCATCTGTTCCAAGCGCCAAACAAATTACCACAATTCAAAACAAAATGCTCCCACATGCCCCTTATCTTCTTCAATTTGAGGCCAAATGACTGTGGGGTTTAGATTCTTTATGTAAATTGGATTCATGTGAAAACCCAAGCACCTATGGGCTAAACTCTGCAGGGCTTTAAAGAACTCATTTGACCCAAAGGATCCCTATTTTCACTTGATGGATGTCAGGGCCATTAGAGAGGAAGGTGAGAGTCTTCATCCACAATAACTGCTCTTTTGGCCATTTTGGTTTTGGATGCACCCATGGGATCTTTCTTTAGATCCATCAGGTGCTGAGAATCTAAGCCACAGCCTCACACAGGGCCAAGAGGCTGATTCAGACACATCTCTTTCCAAAGCAATTAAGCAAAGAGCAAAACACACACAGACATTATAAAGTGGCAATATATATGCCAATTGAAATTCATGATGAAATATATATCGTCCACAGATCCAAAAATATTAATTTTACTGAACATGGATTTATGAATAATGTTGTTCAACTAGAAAGGTTACCCTTAGGCTGAATTTAATGATCCAATAGCGTTTAGGAGGAGTGATCTCTTGTCATAATTTGTATCTGCCATGTCAGCCACCTCACAAGAATGTATATGTGATACCAGGTAGGATTCAATATGTTTATATAAAAATACATGTGATGAATAGGCTACAGAGAAAAGGATACAGGAATTCACATATTTATTAACTTTAAAAACACAAGGAGAACTATTTCAATTAAAAATTAACTAGATTTATAACACCTACCCTACATAATGCAAAAGGCAAGTCCAACTATACACCATGCCTCTTCTGAACTGCTTGTATTTCTATTGTGTTTGTATGCACTGTGGGTTTCAAGAACCATTAAATGTTGAGGAAGCTCATTTCAATGAAACTCTGGAGAACTCTCATAGGCAAGGCTTCCCAAAGAGTGGCCAAAAGGTTAGATATAGCCAGGCCCATTGAGGTCTACAATGTGCGGTCCATGTGTGTTTTGACTCTCAACTATGGCTACCAAGTCTTTAAGAATAAAATCTTGGGATATCTTTGCTGAAATTCCCAGTGCTCTGTGGAAAGCCACCCTCGGCCTTGATCTTAGTTTCCAAGGGCGACTCTCATGCTTGACCTCTTAAAATATCACCACAATTCATGGCAATACTTCTTTGAGTTCAGTTCCAGAAGTCAGTCTCTAAGGGGAATCACACAAGAATTCAAGCCCAGGTGGACCCAGTCATCTCTTCCAACCGTCACACAAATGACCACAATTAATACCAAAACACTCTCACATGGCCCTCCTCTTCTTCTATAAAGGCACTCATCATAACATCTGGCTGGAGGTTTCCATGAGGGGCACAGCCCAAGACAGTGTCCCAAATAAGCTCCCTTGCCACTCATTTGCCTAAATTCAGGGTGGCTTGGACACCCTTCTTGTGTACCAGGAGTGATCTGAAAGGGTAAAATAAATTGAAATTAAAGTGTAAAAGTTGAAGTGTAAAAGACTGGGTTTTGTAAAGTTTCTAAGCTGCAAGGCCTGAGTTAAAATGTAAAGGACCAGGTATTGTTAAGTTCCTATGCTACATGCAAAACCTGAAATTCCTGTAGCTTGTAGTACAATTCCGGACTGCCCAGTAAATATTCCCCCTGACCGCCTGGTTGTTTAATAACCTAGGACCCTGTGTGGCCTGGCACATAGGCATCGCAAGGCCTAAACCAATCTGTTTGAATGTGTACCTCGCTTTAGAACTCACCTATCACTCCCGCCTGACCTGTTCCTGCCAATTAATGAACTAATCATGTTTAGGAATTGTTGTTTGATTTTTCTGCGGTGTATGTTGATTTCTTAAAGGAGACTTTGATATATGTAAAGTCCCGCCCTCCCCAAAAAGTGTACTTAAGCACTGCTCAACCCCTGCTCGGGGCTCTGGGCTGCTCTCCCTTCTTGAGTGAGCACGTAGCCCCAGCATGCTGGATTGGATCCTCAATGAACGCCTTTTTCTGTTGCATGAGCCGCGTTCTCTTGGTGGTCTCTTCCTCCGACGTTCACCGGACCCTTACATTTGGTGCGTTGGCCGGGAATCACGCAGCATAGGACAAGGACACGCCAACAGACCCCTCTGGAGGTAAGTAAGGCGCTTCTTTTCATTTTTCCTTGTGATCACTCAGAGCTTTTTGTTCAGGTTCCATTTTTCCGTTTTTGGTTTGGGTTGGCAGAGTGGCTTCCAGCGGAGAACGTAAGATCCCCCTGTCAGTGGTGGACAAACGTGTCCTAAAGCCACAGGCCATGTCCTTGCAAGGGATGCCTTGGAGGACTCGGGGAGTGACGGATGTGCTCTCATTAGGTGAGGAGGGACGAATGAGCCCACATTAGGTGACTCTGCTGGCAACCCATCATATCTTGCTGACTACTTTTTTCTCTCAGGTTGAATTCACTGTCTGTCTTTGTGGTCTAACCCATCAGGTTTTGCCAGTTACTAGGTTCTAATCTTTACTTCTGAACTCGTGTTAAATGTTAACTGTGTGTACATGTTTGTGACACGTTTGTATTGTTCTTGTCTCTGTTTGAGAAACTCCCATTATGGGACAAAGCCATTCCATGCCTCTTTCCTTGAAGCCATTCCTGGTCCCTGCCTCCAATCCGACCCCTTCACCCAGGATCCTATCACTCAAACCTTCTACTCCTCCCCCTCTTCCCTCCATTCTCTCTGAGTCACAAGATTGTAGATCTTGGGGTTGTGAACAAACGGGAGCTGCATGATGGTCTTTGTGTGTCATTTTATCTGTGTTTCTGTTAAATATGATGGCATTTAACAGAGTCCCGAGTTCCAACCTGCATTACATATGTGGAAGTTACTTTAGCTAAATTTTAAACTAATGCTTCTCCTGTGAGGGACCAAAAGTCAATAGAACCGCCAGTTTTTCTGTTCTCACCTTTTCACCTCTCTTAGCTGTGCTTTAAAGAACTTTGATAAACTTTACTCCCCTTTGTTAAGCAAGATTACGGAAGCAGTGATTTCTTTTCTTCCCGTAGTTGGATTGAGCATGCCCACTGCAGAGGGAAATGTCTGGGGTCTAAGAACTTTGATATCTCGCTTAAACTTTTCTCAAAACCGTGTTCTCATTATTAAATTGGCATTAATTGGCTTTGGGATGGGAACCAAGCCTTCAGTCATAAATTTTGACACCCCAGAGGGGACTTTAAATAAACCCCACTCTGCCCTCTTGGGGAAGCCTAGCACTCAAAACAACTGAAGCAGAGAATGAAATTTTTGGGAGCTGACTACTGCAAAGTTGGGAGACATAGACTATGCCTGGTGCCTGGGGTCAAAGCAAACCAGTGGAACTAATCCTGTAATTAAATGGTGAGTCTAAGGGACTCCCAGCAGCTGACAGATCCATTTTGCTGTGGGGAACTCCCTTATTCCTTACGTGCACTTTAAGGATTTCTCCACCTCTGTTTACTTAACAAAAGGGACAATGAATGCATTAATATGTTGATATTATAGATTGTTTCTTGGGGATGATCTAGGGTGAATGTGTATCTAGAAATGATTTTTTTTATTTTAACCATCTGGTATCTAAATGGGTTTCTAAAGCATTGCACTATCTTACAGTTAAAAGTTGGGTTTAAACAATTGTTTAGTTTGATTTCAGGTAGTTCATGCTAGGAAACTTAAATACTTAGGGTAAAAAAAAAATAAAGAGTTTTAATTTTGAACTAGACAGCCTGAAAAAATTTCACTAGATATATCAGTGCATTAACTTGGGAAGAGATAATAAATTATGATATGGTATCTATTCCCATCAGTGTGTAAGATTTTAAAAAAATGGTACTAAATTAAAACGTTGGTCTGGCTTATTGAAATGACATTAATTAGCAACAGTCTTGGAAATTTTTAAAGCTTAATTTCGGATACACATGGTAGCATGTGGTTCTTTTTAAAAATTTTTCAGCCAATTTAATTTAACTTAATACTATTAGAAACTTCATAACAAAGAAAGGGGCTTAATGATCCTATAGAAACTTCTTCTGATGGTGGCATTAATATTATCAAAAAATGATCCTATTTTCAGTTTTGTGTGAGCAAGTTTTTCTAGTGTAGAAAAATCTAAAGAAATAAAATTTTGAGAATTACATCTTAAACTTGCATCAAAATTTTCAACATCCAAACCTGGAAATTACGACTTATAGATAAATGCCTTAGGCGTGAGGTTTCTTCTCAGAATTCCAGTCTTTCCAGTTTTCCAGACCTCAGCCAGGACTTACTTTGATATGCAAATAAAAGAAGCCTGCAGCACTCAGCAGGAGACAGATAAAAAGAGTAAATGTGTCTTTTTACCTGAACTCAAACTAGACCTAACCAAAATAGTATATAATATGGTATTTACTAATTACTGGCCAGTCATCATTTTTAGGACTCTTGCTTTTCTTAGATTCTGTAATTTTTTTTTTTTTTTGAGCTCATGATCTTGATTCTGCTGATGGGTTAATGTTTTCTGATCAGTTCTATTTTTGATCGACTCTGGAGTTTTCAGCATTGCAATGGAGATTTCACCTGAAAAAAGCTACAAGGCCTTTACTATTGTGTTATGTGTTACATTTGTGTTACGTGTTGTATGTTGGTATGTCTGTATGTGTGTATGTCCATATATCATGCAGGGATATGACAATTGACAGATGAGGAGCGCTCATGAAAAATTTAAAAATGTATCCAAATGTCTTTGATTCACGTGATTCATATGTTTTAATTCAAATTGGGTAAACAGATAAAAATAAAGATGTCTTTAAAATTAGGCCAATAAGTTTTCTAGGTTTTCAAAAAGGCCCTAATAAAATGTAGATGTCTATAAAATAATCTGCTTAAATTCAGAAATTGAAAAGCATTGTATTGAAATGTGAACAGAAAGAGGTTAGTAGATGGAAAAGAGAAACTAAAAGGTTCTAGATATAGATATAATAGAGGAAAAACGTGTTTCTGGATAAGAGAGTCTATATGATTAAGTAATTAAAAGGGTTTAAGTAAATAATAAAAAAAGGTGTGTGTAACTTGGTTATATGTGTAAGTTTTGAGCAAGTAATCTTAAAAAATTAAACAGCTGGTAAAACAAGTACTGTTTTTATAAAATTGTGCCATGTTATTTCTTTAAAATCTAAACTTGTTTAATACAAAAACATCAATGTAATTGTGGTGTTAATGTGTTCATATCTTCCAGGTATACAAGTCTGTAAGGTAGAAGCTTGCAAAGACCATTGTATCAAGCTGGTGTTCTAAGGTTGTATGGTAATTCTAGGCTTAAAAGAAAAACATGTTGGAGTTTTGGAGATTTATGTATATCATTTGTGTTCTATAATTGGACTTGTTATCAATAAGATATGTACAGTTCCATGTTACTTTTTACACTGAGATACAATCTAAAAGTATTTTTAACTTAATGAGAGCCAAATCTGTGAAGGTTTTATTGTAAACTCAAAGGTAATGCCCATTCATTTCCATGTGAAAACTGTTTTCTTCAGGCTTCACAAAGGGGTGGCCTGAGACAAAGACTTTCCTGATATTCAGGGCAACATAACAATAGGTAATCAAAAGGCCCAAAGCAGGGTTTCTCCACTGAGACTTTACTGGCTACACTGATATCTGAGTTTTCTGAGATGCTTGCCATTCCCTTCAGCTACCAGTACATGGCCATGTCACAAAGCTTGGAAGTGGTACATATATTTGACACAAAATCATGAGCCTATTCTGGAGAGTGGCCAGAATTCAGGAAGAAAACAGGAACGTAGGAAGATAGTTGGTGTTGCCCATTGATAAGGCAAGCCACACTCCATTCATTAATTGTGCCGGATGAATGCTGGGAAGTTTTCTCCTTGAGAGGATACACCCATTGAGGCATTATCTTTTCTAATGTCTACAACCACGAAAACAGTGGGATACACAGACCTAAAAACACTCGCCTTGTCAAAGGACTAACTAGAAACAGTCCACTCCAAACCAAACACACCCCCTTTCCTAACTATTCTCAGAACAAAAGAAAAAACCACAAACCCACACCCACAACCAAAAAGGCACCTCCTTCCCCCAAGTGGGTCTGGAACTATCCAGAGTGTCCTCTGACTGGAGGGCCATACTTTGTTCCCCAGAAATGGTCTGTCCTGTCTCAGATCTGGACTCCTTGGTCAACTCTGTGAAGTTGTCAGGAGCCAGCAGTGAGCCTCTACCTGTTTTCTCCTGAAGGGCCCCTCTTCAGAATTTTTCTGGAATTTGGCCATTCTCACATAAGTAGGTACCACAAAAGACTGACTCTGTCCTTGGAAAATCAAAACAAGTGAGAACACTGGAACTGGTGCTGGGACTGGGCCTGGGTGCCTAGATTCCTGGAACCCAAATTTGGAGAGTTCCATCAACAAGGATGTGAGGTGAGGTCACTTCCTTTAGTAACTGAGTGAGGTCACTGCCTTGGCAACCAACTTGTCCTAACATTTGCTTCCTAAGGTCTCATAACATGGAGGATGTCCCTACTTCCTGTGACACTTTCACAAGTTAGAATGGTAAAGAAACAATAGTCACCTGGGAACAGCTCTTCACACAGGCCTCTCCTCTACATTAAGAAGAGAGAATCTGATTCAGACACAACCCTTCATCCTGACCAGGCTGTTTGCCATGGAAGATGCCTTTTGCTCTCTCAGATCCTTCATAGCTGCCTACATCTTCTCCAGGGTTCATTTCTGCATGGAACTTTGAAGTTTTCAGCAGGTGGAAGATCCCCTGCATCCTGTATTGTAAGACCAAATCTGTCCCTGCTTTTCTGAATACTTAGATTGAGGGAACAGTGTATGGTTAGGGTTAACAATATGTTCAATTAAAACCAAAATACTCCCACATGGCCCTCATATTCTTCCATGTAGACATTCATCATAACCTCTGGCTGGAGGTTTCCATAAGGGGCGCAGCCCAAGACAGTGTCCAAAATAAGTTCCCTTGCCCCTCATTTTCCTAAAGTCAGGGTTCCTGGACACCCTTCCTCTAAACCAGGATTGATCAAATAGGCCTGCCAGTAATACTGCTCTGTTTCTTCATTTTGAAGCCTACTGACTGTGAGGTATAGATTCTTTATGTGATTTGGAGTCATGTGAGAACCCAAGCACTGCTGCAGGGCTTTGAAGAACTCATTTGTCTCAAAGGATCCCTATACTTACTTGATGGAGGTCAGGAACCTAACAGAGGAAGCAAGAGACTTCATCCACAATGACTGATCTTTTTGCCATTTTGGTTTTGGATGCACACATGGGATCTTTCTTTAGATCCATCAGGTGCTGATAATCAAAGCCACAGCCTCTCTCAGAGCCGAAAGGATGATTCAGACACATCCCTTTCCAAAGCAATTAAGCAAAGAGCCACAGGTGATGCTCATTCATTTCCAATTGAAACACAAACTGGTGGCGTGAGGAAAAGACCTTCCTGACATTCAGGTCAACAGAACAGTAGGTAAGCAAAAGGCACAAAGCAGGGTTTCTCTACTGAGACTTTACTGGTCACACTGATATCCGAGTTTTCAGAGATGCTCCCAATTCCCTTCATCTATCCAGTACATGGCCATGTCACAGAACTCGACGGAGGTCCATATCTTGGACAAAAAAACATGAGCCTATTCTGGAGAGTGGCCAGAATTCAGGAAGAAAACAGGAACTAAGGAAAGAAGTAGGTGTTGTCTACAACCACGAAAACAGTGGGATACACAGACCTAAAAACACTCGCCTTGTCAAATGACTTACTAAAAACAGTCCACTCCAAACCAAACATACTGCCTTTCCTACCTATTCTCAGAACATGATAAAAAAACACAAATTCACACCCACACCCACAAAGGCACCTCCTTCCCCCAAGTAGGTCTGTGACTATCCAGAGTGTCCTCAGACTGATGGGCCTTACTCTGCTCCCTCGAAATGGACTGTCCTGTCTCAGATCAGGTCTCCTTTACCAACTCTGTAAAGTTTTCAGCATCAATCAGTGAGTCACTACCTGCTTTCTCAGGAAAGGCCCCTCTTCAGAGCTTTCCTGGCATTTAGCCATCCACACATCAGTATGTACCAAAAAGACTGACTCTGTCCTTGGTAAATCCAAACAAGTGAACCCACTTGGACTGGGACTGGGACTGGCTCTGAGTGCCTGGCTTCCTGGATCCCAAGTTCAGAGAGTTCCATCACCAAGGAAGTGAGGTAGGTCACTTCCTTCAGGAACTGAATGAGGTCACTACCTTGGTAACCACTTTATCCTAACATTTGCTTCCAAGGGTCCCACGAGAGAGAGGCTTCCCCTACTTCCTGTGTCACATTCACAGGATAGAATGGTATATCAACCATAGGCACATGTTAACAGCTCTCCACACAGACCTGGTTTGGTCCATCTTCTCTACTTTAAGAAAAGAGAGGCTTATTCAGACACATCGCTTCATCCTGACCAGGTATTTTACCAAGGAAGATTACTGTTGCTCTCTCAGGTCCTTCATAGCTGCCTACATCTTCTTCAGGGTTTATTTCTGCATGGAACTTGAGGTTCTCAACAGGTGGAAGATCCCCTACCTACCTGTATTATAACACCAACTCTGTCCCTGGTCTTTGTAAAGTTAAATTGAGGGAACAGTGCATGGTTAGGGTTAATAACATGTTCAATTTGGGTTAGGAATCATTCTGCGAGATGAATAATGGTATTGGGGACCTCCGATATTTACAAGCATATATAGGTGTAATATAAGTATGAATACAGAAATCTAGGAAAGATTTGAAACCCAGATGAACACTGGGCCCTTGATTGGGATACTTAGCTTTGAATTATTTCCGCAAAGTTGTCTCAAATAAATCGTTATACAATGGCATAGGACCTTGTACCTTGGATGACTGAATGAGGAAGAGATCCTCCAGACAAAAAGGGATAGTTCCAAAAGTTATTTAGATATAGGGTTTTGGTTAGAGAGTGAATGCAAATGTCAGCATATGTGAAGAGTCAGTCACAGTGATGAACTGGGGAAAATGTGTAGGAAAGCAGATATCAATAGAGACATTAGGAAATCAGGGAAAGTACAAAGTGAGTAATAGGATAAGACGTTTTTAACAGGGTTGAGTTTGAATATATAATCTTAGGAAGAAACAAATATGTAGTCACCAATAGGAATGATATTTGAGATCATTAGTTAATCAGGACATGGATGTTGTTAGTAATACATGCTCACATTAAATTTAGGCTTTGGTACAATCATAAGGGTGTCCGTTGCATTTTTTGTCAGGAATATTACTGTGATGAAATGTAAATGTATATCAGGTGACTACAGTATTTCTTCAAACATTTCTGAAAGCAACATTTTAAGACTTATAAATTAGTATTGGGGACACAAGTACGTGTACCCTGTGCCTATGATTATAAAGATGATGCCTTAATAGACCATACTGTAAATAAATAATATAACTTGATCAAACTTTAAATAATGGATTGAATTGATATCTGAAAATATATAGGAAATCTTATATTGATATACATAAGTTCATTCTAACCAGTTATACATCTAATGGTAATTTTAGCATTATGGTTTATCATGAAGAGTGTGGGAGTTTTGCTTCAAAAATGATTATGGAAATCGAAAATAATGTGTTTGGAAATAATCTCATGAAAAGTACAGTCAAGAAACATGGAGGAATACATATATTCTGAAGCAGGAAGTAATTGCAAGTGAACCAAATGCGTACAGATTTGTTAACTTGTGGATGAAAAGTATTATCTTATAATGTCCATAAACTGAAGAAATAGTAATGTACCAGTGTTGAATAAAAATGAACTTCAAAATACACATCATGTCCCATAGGATTTTACTTGCATTGATGTTAAACTGGGTCAGTTACTGTACAAATATTAGGATTTGTAAGCACCTTTCACCGAAGTTAGTTTTCAGTACTGGGAAATAAATATGTATTTCATGTGGATGAATATTTCTGAGAATAATTTTGTGAAAATTTGATTATAAATCCACATATAGGAACATGAGTTAAATTAGTGAGTGTAAAATAAGACACATATATTTCATATTTTGAATAATCTGGAGAAAAAAAAATATATATATATAAAGATACAAACACAGACATTAAAATGTAGTAATATGTATGCCAATCAAAATTCATCATGAAATATATATCATCCTCATATCCAAAAATATTCTTTTTACTGAGCATGGATTTATGTATAATGCTGTTCATCTAGGAAATTCACCCATATGTTGAATTTTCAGTTCCATCAGTATTTAGGGGGAGTGATCTCTTCTCACAATTTGTATCTTCCTAAAACAGCAAGCTCACGAGAATGTACGTGTGATACCAGGTAGGATACTAAATATGCATAATAAATTTCATGAGATGAATAGGGTACAGAGAAAGGGAGACAGAAATGTACATATGTGTTAACTTTAAAAACTCATGGAGAAGTATTACAATGAAAAGTTGACTAGATTTATAACACATTCACTTGATAAAGCAGAAGGCAAGTCCTAGTATACACCATGCCTCCTATGAACGGCCTGTATTTCTATTCTGTTAGGTTTCTTTTTCTACATCATATTAAGATTAGTAGTCAGAGTCTAGTAGGGTATGGGTTAGTGACAGGGATTCAGTATTTCTAATGGAAAATAGGAAAATGAATCTAATGTGTATGCAAATATTTGCTAGACAAAAATCTTCCCACTGTCCTCCAAAACAATGCCTTGATATTTCCTTCGCCACAAGTAATACACAATTAGTGGAGAAGAGTTTGAAAGTCTGTGAATATATATCTGGAAAAGAAAATGCTCAGGAGTTCACAACCTTGGAGGTGGTAGTGGAATTTCCAAAAGTAAGGTACAGGGTAAACACTCCACAAACATGGAACTCTGGTGGCCTAATGAGTTGTTGAGAAACTGCCTCTGAGTTTGGGCCCTTGAAAAATTTGTTGTTGTCAGGAGCTTTAGCTTCCTTTGTATTGAGACCATCAAACCTGGGTCGGCATCTATGTGACCTGGATGACATGGTTCCTTATATGCTATTGAACATGAGGCAGAAGTTCTGAATTTTCCCTTTGTTAGTAAACTGAGGACACTGGGGTCTAAGTGTCTAACCATGTGATCTGTGAAGCCATTTGGTCATACTCCACTTTTCGTGGTGTTTCTTACTGCTGCACTGGGAGTTTGGTATTGGCTTCAAGTAATACAAGGAGAAAAACTGGGACACAGTGCTAGAGGGAGTACTCTCACGTGTAGTGGATGAGGGTCTGCAGGAGAATGCACCAACCAGGCTTCTATCCCAAAAAGCTTGCACCCATGTCCATAGCAACCTGATTCTGAACATTGCCCTGAAACCTCTCCATATAACAAGGTCCCTTTACTTGTAAGGTTCTGCTGGCTGCACCATGTCAGTCACAAGTCATTCGGAAACCAATGGCAGAACCACGTGTCCCCACGACAGATGTTTTATCATACACCTGCCCACCACTGCTCTGGGCCCACTAGTCAGCAGGCTCCAACTTTCTGGCATCTCTGTTCTCACCATTTTCATGAAACCCAGTCAATCAATGCAATGTCTGGTACACTCGTGATCAGCAACAGATATCCAAAGGTTCTCCAGTGCCACCTGTTCATGGGAATTTAAAAAATTCATGGTATTTATATAGCCAATTTTCAAGGATGAATTTGGAGGCACTGTGGCTTTCAATTTATTCAGGAACCATGAAATGGTGAGGAAGATTATTTCAATTAAAGCTCAGGAGAACTCTCAGAGGCAAGGCTTCCCAAAGAGTGGCCAAAAGGTCACTTTAAGCCAGGCCCATTGAGGTCTACAATTGAGGTCCATGTGTGTTTTGACTCTCAACAATGGCTGCCACGTCTTTCTGAATAAAGTCATGTGATATCCTGGCTGAGATTCCCAGTGCTCTTTGGAAAGCTATCCTGGGCCTAGATCTCAGTCTCCAAGGGCAACTCTCATGAGTGGCCTCCTAAAATCCCAACACAATTCATGTCAATACTTCTCTGAGTTCATTTCCAGAACTCAGTCTCTAAGGGGAATCACTCCAGAGTTCAAGCCCATGTGGACCCAGTCATCTCTTCCAACTACCACACAAATGACCACAATTAAACCAAAACACTCCCACATGGCCCTCATCTTCTTCAATATAAACTCTCATCATAACTTCTTGCTGGAGGTTTCCATGAGGGGCGCAGCCTAAGACAGTGTCCAAAATAAGCTCATTTGCCCCTTATTTGCCTAAATTCAGGGTGGCCTGGAAACCCTTCCTGTGAATCAGGTGTGATCAAATAGGCCTGCCATTAATACTGCTCTACTTCTCCAATTTGAGGCCTACTCTCTGTGGGGCATAGATTCTTTATGTGAATTGGGGTCATGAGAAAACCCAAGCACCTATGGGCTACCCTCTGCAGGGCTTTGAAGAACCCATTTCAGTGAGTCTAGGAGTTGGACCAAAAGTTCTTTAGATATAGGGGTTTTGTTAGAGAGTGAATGTAAATGTCAGCATATTTCAAGAGTCAGTCACAGTGATGAACTGGGGAAAATGTGTAGGAAATCAGATATCAATAGAGACATTAGGAAATCAGGCAAAGTACAAAGTGAGTGATAGGATGAGACATTTTTAACAGGGTTCAGTTTCAATATTTAATCTTAGGAAGAAACAAATATGTACTCACCAATAGGAATGATATTTGAGATCATTAGTTAATCAGGACATGGATGTTGTTAGTAATACATGCTCACTTTCAATATAGGCTTTGGTAAAATCATAAGTGTGTCCATTGCATTTTGTGTCAGGAATATTACTGTGATGAAATGTATATGTATATCAGGTGGCTAGAGTATTTCTTCCAATATTCTTAAAGCAATATTTTAAAGACTTATAAATTAGTATTTGGGATACAAATAGGTATACCATCGGTCTATGAATATAGAGATGATGCCTTAATAGACCATACTGTGAATAAATAATATAACTGGTTCAAACTTTAAATAATGGATTGAATTGATATCTGAAAATATATAGGAAATCTTATATTGATATACATAAATTCATTCTAACCAGTTATACATCTAATGGTAATATTAGCATTATGGTTTATCATGAAGAGTGTCTGAGTTTTGCTTCAAAAATGATTATGGAAATCAAAAATAATGTGTTTGGAAAGAATCTCATGAAAAGAACAGTCAAGAAACATGGAGGAATACATGTGTTCTGAAGTAGGAAGTGATTGAAAGTGAACTAAATGCCTATAAATTTGTGAAATTGTGGATGAAAGAATATATCCTATTATGTCCATAAACTGCAGAAATAGTAATGTATCAGTGTTGAATAAAAATGAACTTCAAAATACACATCATGGTCCCATAGGTGTCTACTTGCATTGATGTGAAACTGGGTCAGTCACTGTGGAAATATTACGATTTGTATGCACCATTCACTGAATTTAGTTTTCAGTACTAGGAAATAAATATGTATTTAAGGTGGATGAATATTTCTAAGAATTATTTTGTGAAAATTTGATTATAAATCCACATACACACACATGAGTAAATTTAGAAAGTGTATAATAAGACACATATATTTCATATTTTGGAAAATCTAAAGAGTAGATATCTATATCTATATAGATAGATAGATAGATAGATAGATAGATACTCACATACACAGACATTAAAATGTAGCAATATATATGCCATTTGAAAATAATAATAAAATAGATATCATCCACGTATCCAAAAATATTCATTTTACTGAACATTTATTTATGCATAATATTGTTCATCTAGGAATTTCACCCATAGGTTGAATTTCCAGTTCCATCAGTATTTAGAGGGAGTGATCTCTTCTCACAATTTGTATCTTCCAAAATAAGCAAGCTCACAAGAATGTACATGTGATACCAGGTAGAATTCTAAAGATGCATTAAAAAATACATGTGATGAATAGGCTACAGAGAAAGGGAGACAGAAATTTACATATGTGTTAATTTTAAAAACTCATGGAGAAGTATTACAATGAAAAGTTGACTATATTTATAACACATACCGTTGATAAAGCCGAAGGCAAGTCCAAGTATACACCATGCCTCCTATGAAAGGCCTGTATTTCTATTCTGTTAAGTTTCTTTTTCTCCATCATATTTGGATTAGTAGTCAGAGTCTAGTAGGGTATGGGTTAGTGTCAGGGATTCAGTATTTCAAATGGAAAATATGAAAATGAATCTAATGTGTATGCAAATATGTGCTACACAAAAATCTTCCCACTCTCATCCAGAACAATGCTTTGACATTACCTTCGCCCCAAATAAGACACAATTAGTGGAGAAAAGTTAGAAAATCTGTGAATACATATGTGGAAAGAAAAATGCTCAGGAGTTCACAAACTTGTAGGAGGTAGAACGGGTTACAAAAAGGGAGAGGGTAAACACTCCACAAACATGGAGCTCTGCTGGCCCAATGACTTTTTGAGAAACTGCCTCTGAGGTCGGGCAGTTAAAATATGTATTGTTGTCAGGAGTTTTAGCTTCCTTTGTAGTGAGACCATCAATTCTGGGTCTCCATCTATGTGACCTGGATGACATGGTTTTTTGTTTTCTAGTGAACATGAGGCAGCAGTGCTGAATTCTCTCTTTGTAGGTAAACTTTGGCCACTGGGGTCTAAGTATCTAACTGTGTTGTCTGTAGAGCCATTTGGTCATTATCCACTTTCGTGGTGTTTTTTACTGCTGCACTGTGAGTTTGGTATTGGCTTCACGAAATACAAGGAGTTCTACTGGGACATAGTGCTGGAGGATGTACTCTCACGTGTGGTGGGTTAGTAAAATGCACCAGTGAGGCTTCAATCCCACATAGCTTTTCAACTTGACAATAGCAACCTGATTCTGACCTTTGGCAGGAATCCTCTCCATATAACAAGATGCCCTTACATAGAAGGGTCTGCTGGCTGTACCATGTCAGTCACAAGTCTTTCTAAGCCAATGGCAGATCCACGTGGCCCCACCACAAATGTTTTTTTCACACACCTACACTCCTCTGCTCTAGGCCCACTAGTCTGCAGGCTCCAACTTTCTGGCATCTATGTTCTACACTTTTTTCATGAAACCCAGTCAATCAAGGCACTGTCTGGTACAATCATGATCAGGAACAGGACATTCAGAGGTTCTCCAGTGCAACCTGGTCATAGTAATTTTTAAAAATTTATGGTATTTATCTAGATATTTTTCAATAATGAAGTTGGAGGCACTGTGGGATTTAATTTATACAGGAACCATTAAAAGGTGAGGAATCTCATTTCAATGAAAGCTCTGGAGAAATTTCATAGGCAAGGCTTCCCAAAGAGTGGGCAAAAGGTCACATGAAGCCAGGCCCATTGAGGTCTACAATGTGAATTCCATGTGTGTTTTGACTCTCAACTATGGCTGACAATCTTTCAAAATAAAATCTTGTGATATCCTGGCTGAGATTCCCAGTGATCTGTGGAAAGTCACCCTGGGCCTAGATCTCAGTTTCCAATGGCGAATCTCATGCGTGGCCTCCAAAAATCCCAACACAATTCATGGCAATACTTCTCTGAGTTCAGTTCCACAACTCAGTCTCTAAGGGGAATCACAACAGAGTTCAAGCCCAGGTGGACCCAGGCATCTCTTCCAATTGCCACACAAATGATGACAATTAAAACCAAAACACTCCCACAGGGCCCTCTTCTTCTTTTATATAGACACTAATCATGAACTCTAGCTGGAGGTTTCCATGAGGGGCACAGCCCAAGACAGTGTCAAAAATAATCTCCCTTGCCCCTCATTTGCCTAAAGTCAGGGTGGCCTGGACAACATTCCTGTGAAACAGAAGTGATCATATAGGACTGCTGTTAATACTGCTCCACTTCTCAAATTTGAGGCCTACTGACTGTGGGTTATAGATTCTTTGTGTGAATTGGAGTCATGAGAAAACGCAAGCACCTATTGTCCAGCCTCTGCAGGGCTTTGAAGAACTCATTTGACACAAATGATCCCTATTCTCACTTGATGGAGGTCAGAAATATTACAGAGGAAGGCGAGAGGCTTCATCCAAAATGACTGATCTTTTTTCCATTTTGGTTTTGAATGCCCACATGGGATCTTTCTCTAGACCCATCAGGTGCTGAAAATCTAAACCACAGGCTCACACAGGGCCAAGAGGCTGATTCAGACAAATCTTTTTCCAAAGCAATAAAGTAAAAAGCCACAGGTGATTCCCATTAATTTCCATTTGAAAACTCTTTTCTTCAGGCTTCACTAAGGTTTGGCCTGAGGCAAAGACCTTTCTGACATTCAGAGCAACAGAACAATAGGTAATCAAAAGCCCCCAAGCAGGGTTTCTCCTAGGAGACTTTCCTGGTTACTCTGATATGTGAGTTTTCTGAGATGCTCGCCATTCTCTTCAGCTATCCAGTACATGGCCATGTCACAGAGCTTGGAGGTGGTACGTATCTTGTACAAAAATACATGATACTAATCTTGAGAGTGGCCAGAATTCAGGAAAAAAATGAGAACTTAGGTAGATAGCAGGTGTTGCCCATGGATGAGGCAAGCCTCAGTCCATTCATTAATTGGGAAGGATGCATACTGGGAAGTTTTCTACTAGACAGGACACACCCAATGAGCTATTTTCTTTTCTAATATCTACAAAGAAAAACACAATGGGATACACAGTCACAGAAACAGTCTCCTTGTCAAATGACTTACTAGAAACAGTCCACTCCAAACCAAACAAACCTCCTTTTTTACCTATTCTCAGATCATGTGAAAAAACCACAAACACAAACCAACACCCTCTAATGCACCTCCTTCTTCCAAGTAGGTCTGTGACTATTTGGAATGTCCTCTGACTGGTAGGACATACAATGTTCCCTAGAAACGGCCTTTCTGTCTCAGATCTAGTCTCCTTGGTCAAATCTGTGAAGTTGTAAGGACGCAGTGGTGAGCCAATTCCTATCCTCTCAGGAAAGACCCCTCTTCAGAGCTTTCTTGGTATTTGGCAACCCTTACATCAGTAGGTACCAAGAAAGACTGACTCTGTTCCTGGAAAATCCAAAGAAATGAGCCCACTGCAACTGGGACTGGGACTGGCTCAGGGTGCCTTGCTTCCTGGATCACAAAATTCAGAGAGCTCCATCACCAAGAAAGTGAGGTGAGGTCACTACCTTCAGAAAATGAATGAGGTCACTGTCTTGGCCACCACTTTGTCCTAACAGTTTCTTCCTATTGTCTCCTGACATGGAGGCTGCCCTACTTCCTGTGATACTTTCTCATGTTAGAATGGTATAGAAACCATAGTCACCTGGGAACAGCTCTCCACACAGGCCTGGTTTGGTCCATCTTCCCTACATAAAGAATAGAGAGGCTGACTCAGACACATCTTTTCATCCTGACCATGTTTTTTGCCATGGAATATGACTTTTGTTCTCTCAGGTCCTTCATAGCTGCCTGCATCTTCTCCAGGGATCATTTCTGCATGGATTTTGAGGTACTCAGCAGTTGGAAGATCTCCTAACTTCCTGTATTGTAATACCAACTTTGTCCCTGCTCTTCTGTAAAGTGAGATTGAGAGAACATTGTATGGTTAGGATTAATAGCATGTTCGATTTGGGTTGGAAATCATTCTGCTGGATGAATAATGGTATTGGGAACCAGCGATATTTATAAGAATATAGAGGTAGAACATAAGTATGAAAACAGAAATCTAGGTAATATTTGAAGCCCAGAAGGATTTGGACCCTTGATTGGGATCCTTAGCTTGAGTTATGTTTTGCACCGAGGTCTCAGTTAAATTGATATACAATGGCATAAGACCCTGTACCTCAGATGATTAAATGTAGAAGAGATCATCCAGTCAAAAAGGGATTGTGTGTAGGATTAGGAAGATAGTCAGTAGGTTTAGAAGGAAGAGTGAGTCTAGGATTTGGACCAAATGTTCTTTAGCAATAGGCTTTTGGTTAGAGAGTGAATATAAATGACACCATATGTGAAGAGTCAGGCACAATGATGAACTGGGGAAAATATGTAGGAAAGCAGACATCAATAGAGACATTAGGAAATCAGGCAAAGTGTAACGTGATAGGATTAGACATTTTCAACAGGGTTGAGGTTGAATACATAATCTTAAGAAGAAACCAATTTGTAGTCACCAATAAGATTGACATTTGAGAGCATTAGGCAACCTGGACATGGATATATTTAGTAATCCATGTTCACATTCCATTGAGGCTTTGGTACAATCATAAGGGTGACCTTCGCATTTTATGTTCAGAATATTACTGTGATAATATGTATATGAAGATCAGGTGACATGAGTATTTCTTCCACCATTTCTGGGGGAAATATTTTGAAAAGATATAAATTAGTACTGGGGATACTAATCGGCTTACCCTGTGTTGATGAATATAGAGATGATGCATTAATAGACCATACTGTGAATAAATTATATGACTGGTTCCAAATTTAAATAATGGATTGTATTGATATCTGAAAAAATAGAGGAAATCATTTATTTATATACATACATTCATTCCAACAACTTATATATCTAATGGTTATATTAGGGTTACCGTTTATCATAAATAGTGTGTGAGTTTTGCTTCAAAAATGATTATGAAATCGAAAATAATGTCTTTAGAAAGAAGTCTAGTGAAAAGACCAGTCAAGAAACATGGAGAAATATAAGTGTTCTGAAGGAGGAAGTGATTGAAAGTGAACCAAATGTTTATAAATTTGTGAACTTGTGAATGATAGGATATAATTTATGATGTCTATAAACTGAAGAAATAATAACGTACCAGGTTTGATTAAAATGAACTTTAATAAACACATCATATCCAATAGGAATCTACTTGCATTGATGTTAAACTTGGTCAGTTACTGTAGAAATATTAGGATTTGTAAGCACCCTTCCCTGAAGTTAGTTTTCAGTACTAGGAAACAAATATTTATTTCAGTGGATGAATATTTCTGAGAATAAACTTTTTAAAAGTTGATTATAAATCCACATATATGAATATGAATGAATTCAGGCGGTGTATAAGAAGACACATATATTTCATATTTTGGTAAATCTGGAGAATATATATATATATATATATATATATATATATATATATATATAATGTATATATAGACACACAAACACACACATTATAATGTGGCAATATATATGCCAATTGAAATTCATCATGAAAAATAACTCATCCGCATATCCCAAAATATTCATTTTACTGAACATGAATATGTGTATAGTGTTGTTCATCTAGGAAGCTCACCCATGGGTTGAATTTTCAGTTAAAACAGCGTTTAGGAGGAGTGATCTCTTCTCACAATTTGTATCTGCCAAGTCAACCACCTCACAAGAATGTATATGTGAAACCAGGTAGGATTCTATTTGTGCATATAAAAATACATTTGCTTAATAGGCTACAGAGAAAGGGAGACAGGAATTCACATTTTTCTTAACTTTAAAAACACATGGAAAATTATTTCAACAAATAATTGACTAGATTTATAACTCCTACCTTATATCATGCAAAAGGTAATTCCAACTATACACCATGCTTCTTCTGAAATGCTTGTATTTCTATTCTGTTTGGGTTATTTTTCTCCATTATATTAGGATTAGTAGTCAGAGTTTAGTAGGGTATGGGTTAGTGTCAGGGATTCAGTATTTCAAACAGAAAATTGGAAAATGAATCCAATGTGTATGCAAATATGTGCTACAAAACAATCTTCCCTCTCTCATCCAGAACAATGACTTGACATTCCCTTTGCCCCAAGTAAGTCAGAATTAGAGGAGAAGAGTTAGAAAATCTTTGAATATATATTTAGAATGGAAAATGCTCAGGAGTTCACAACCTTGGAGTTGATAGAGCAGTTTCCAAAAGTAAGTGACATGGTAAACACTCCACAAACATGGAGATCTGCTGGCCTAAACACTTCTTGAGAAATTGCCTCTGAGCTTGGGCACTTGAAATATATGTTGTATTCAGGAGCTTTAACTTCCGATGTAGTGAGACCATCAAAGCTAGGTCTGCATCTATGTGACCAGGAGGACATGGTTTCTTATTTTCCAATGAACATAAGGCAGCAGTGCTAAATTCTCTCTTTGTAGCTAAATTGTGGCCACGGGGGCTAAGTGTCACCCCATGTGGACTGTGAAGCCATTTGGTCATCCTCGACTTTTCATTGTGTTTCTTGCTGCTGCACTGGGAGTTTGGTATTTGCTTCACGAAATACAAGGAGTTCAAGTGGGACACAGTGCTGGAGGGAGTTCTGTCACGTGTGGTGGGTCAGTGTCTGCATGAGAATGCACCAACTAGGCTTCTATCCCACATAGCTTGCCCCTTGACCATAGCAACCTGATTCTAAACATTGCCGCGAAAAATCTCCATATAACAAGATGCCTTTATATAGAAGGGTCTGCTGGCTGCACCATGTCTGTGTCAAGGCATTTGAAAGTCAATGGCAGATCCACAGGCCCCACCACAGATGTTTTATCACACACCTGCACACCACTGCTCTAGGCCCACTACATATCAGGCTCCAACTTACTGGCATCTCTGTTGTACACCATTTTCATGATACCTAGTCAATCAAGGCACTGTCTGGTATACTCATGATCAGCAACAGGACATCCAAAGGTTCTCCAGTGCCACCTGGTCATGAGAGTTTCTAAAAATTCATGGTATTTATCTAACTATTTTTCACAGATGAAGTTGTTGGTACTGTGGGTTTCAATTCATTCAGGATCCATTAAATGTTGAGGAAGCTCATTTTAATGAAGGATCTGGAGATCTCTCACAGGCAAGGCTTCCCAAAGAGTGGCCAAATTGTCACATGAAGCCAGGCCCATTGAGGTCTCCAATGTGAGGTCCATGTGTGTTTTGACTCTCAACGATGGCTGCCCGGTCTTTCAGAATAAAACCTGTGATATCCTAGCTGAGATTCCCAGTGCTCTCTGGAAAGCCTCTCTGGGCCAAGATCTCAGTTTCCAAGGGCGACTCTCATGCGTGGCCTCCTGAAATCCCAACAACATTCATGGCAATACTTCTCTGAAGTCAGTTCCAAATCTCATTCTCTAAGGGGAATCACACCAGAGTTCAAGCCCAGGTGGACCCAGTCATCTCTTCCAACTACCACACAAATGACCACAATTAAAACCAAAACACTCCCACATGGCCCTCATCTTCTTCCATATAAACACACATCATAACCTCTGGATGGAGTTTTCCATGAGGGGCACATAAAAACCAGTGCCCAAAATAAGCTCCCTTGCCCCTCATTTGCCTAACATCAGGGTTGATTGGACACGCTTCCTGTGAACCAGCAGTGATCAAATAGGCCTGCCGTAAATGCTCCACTTCTCCACTTTGAGGCCTTCTTACTGTGGGGTTTAGATTCTTTTTTTTTTCTAAATTTTTTTGGAAATTTAATTGGAAAGTTAAAAAAAATTGTTTTGCAGAATATTAAATTTCTAATGGCAAAGCCTTCACCTTGTTTGTGAAGGAAACCTTGATGCCTTGCCAATCTGGTTATATGGAGACACTCAAAATTTTCTGTTACATACTACATGGATGAATGGCTAAAGCACATAGTTTTTTAAAACTGAAAGGCAGATACCAGCAAGTAAGATAACAAATAAAAGACAATTTTATTAAAAAATAAAGTTGTTATATGACTCAAATATTGGAAATTCAATTCTTTTTTTTTGGTTGTTCAAAACATTATAAAGCTCATGATATATCATCTTTCATACATTTGACTTAATTGGGTTATGAACTCCCATTTTTACCCCAAATACAAATCGAAGAATCACATCAGTTACACACTCACGTTTTTACATAATAGCATACTAGTTATTGTTGAATTCTGCTACCTTTCCTATCCCCTACTATTCCCCCTCCCCTCCCATCTTCCCTCTCTACCTCATCTGCTGTTGTTTAATTCTCTCCCTTGTTTTCCCCTCTTTAGCCTCACAACCTCTTATATGTAATTTTGTGTAACATTGAGTAGTCTCCTACCATTTCCATATAATTTTCCTTCTCTCTCCCTTTCTCTCCCCCCACTCATCTCTGTTTAGGTTAATATTTTTCTCATGTTCTTCCTCCCTGTTCTGTTCTTATTTGCTCTCTCTATATAAAAGGAAACATTTGGCATTTGTTTTTTAAGGATTGGATAGCTTCGCTTAGCATAATCTATTCTAATGCCATTCATTTCCCTGCAAATTCTATGATTTTGTCATTTTCAGTGCTGTGTAATACTCCATTGTGTATAGATGCCATATTTTTATTATCCATTCGTCTATTGAAGGCATCTAGTTTGGTTCCACAATCTAGTTATTGTGAATTGTGCCGCTATGATCATCGATGTGGCAGTATCCTTATACTGCTCTCTATTAAGATCCTCAGGGAAGAGTCTGAGAAGGGCGATATCTCGGTCAAATGGTGGTTCCATTCCCAGCTTTCCCAGGAATCTCCATACTGCTTTCCATATTGGACTCTCCAATTTGCAGGCCCACAAGCAGTGTACAAGTGTACCCTTTACCCCACATCCTCACCAACACTTATTGTTGTTCGACTTCATAATGGCTGCCAATCTTACTGGAGTGAGATGGTATCTTAGGGTGGTTTTGATTGCATTTCTCTGACTGCTACAGATGGTGAGCATTTTTTCATGTACTTGTTGATTGATTGTATGTCCTCCTCTGTGAAGTGTCTGTTAAGATCCTTGGCCCATTGTTGATTGGGTTATTTGTTATCTCATTGTTTAATTGTTTTGAGTTCTTTGTATATTCTAGATATTAGGGCTCTAACTGAAGTGTAAGGGGTAAAAATTTGTTCCCAGGATGTAGGCTCTCTATTTAACTCTCTTATTGTTTCTCTTGTTGAGAAAAAACTTTTTTAGATTAAGTAAGTCCCATTTGTTTATTCTTTTTATGAACTCTTGGGCTATGGGTGTCCTATTAAGGAATTTGGTGCCCAACCCCACAGTATGTACATCGTAGCCAACTTTTTCTTCTATCAGACGCAGTGTCTCTGATTTTATATCTGGCTCCTTGATCCATTTTGAGTTAACTTTTATGAATTGTGAGAGAAAGGGATTCCGTTTCATTTTGTTGCATATGAATTTCCAATTGTCCCTGCACCATTTGTTGAAGATGCTATCCTTCTTACATTGCATGCTTTTAGGCCCCTTTTCAAATATAAGAAAGTTGTAATTTTGTGGATATGTCTCTGTGTCCTCTATTCTGTACCATTGGTCCATCTGCCTGTTTTGATACCAGTACCACACTGTTTTTGTTACCATTGCTTTGTAGTACAGTTTGAACTCTGGATTCACACTTCCTGCTTAGAATTGCTTTCGCTATTCTGGGTCTTTTGTTGTTCCATATGAAATTCATGATTACTTTATCTATTTCTACAAGAAATGCCATTGGGTTTTTGATTGGCATTGCATTAAACCTGTAGAGAACTTTGGGTAATATCGCCATTTTGATGATGTTATTTCTGCCTATCCATGTACAGGGCATATTTTTCCAACCTCTAACATCTTCTTCTATCTCTCTCTTTAGGGTTCTGTAGTTTTCATTGTATAAATCTTTCACCTCTTTGGTTAGGTTGATTCCCAAGTTTTTTATTTTCTTTGAGTATACTGTAAATGGAGTGGTTTTCCTCATTTCCATTTCAGAAGTTTTGTTGCTGATATACAGGAATGCCTTTGATTTATGCGTGTTGATTTTATATCCTGCCAATTTGCTGAATTCATTTATTAACTCTAGCAGTTTCTTTGTAGACCCTTTTGGGTCTGTTAAAGATATTATCATGTCGTCCACAAATAGCGATAATTTAAGTTCTTCTTTTCCTATTTTTATGCCTTTAATTTCCTTTGTCTGTATCATTGCTCTGGATAGTATTTCAAGAACTAAATTAAATAGAAGTGGTGATAGAGGGCATCCCTGCCTTGTTGCAAATTTTAGAGGGAATGCCTTCAGTTTTTCTCCATTTAGGATCATGCTAGCCTGAGGTTTAGCATATATATCTATTACCATGTTGAGGTAAGTTCCTGTTATTCCTAGTGTTTTATAGAGTTTTAAAGAAAAAGGGATGCTGTGCTTTGTAGAATGCTTTTTTTGCATCTATCGAGATGATCATGTGGTTCTTCTCTTTAAGTCTATTGATGTGATGGATTACATTTATTGATTTCCGTATATTGAACCAGCCTTGCATCCCTGGGATGAATCCCTCTTGATCATGAAGCACAATTTTTTTATATGCTTTTGTTTTTTATTTGCCAGGATTTTATTGAGAATTTTTGCATCCAAGTTTATTAGAGATATTGGTCTGTAGTTTTCTTTCTTTTAAGTGTCTTTGTCTGGTTTTGGGATCAGGGTGATGTTGGCCTCATAGAATGAATTTGGAAGAACTCCTTCTTTTTCTATTTTTTGAAATAGCTTGAAAAGTATTGGTATTAATTCATCTTTGAACGTTTTGTAGAACTCTGCTGTATAACCATCTGGTCCAGGGCTTTTTTTGGTTGGTAGTCTTTTGAAGGTTTCTTCTATTTCTTCCTTTGTTATTGGTCTATTTAAATTGTGTGAGTCTTCCGGACTCAAACTTGGCAGATTATATGACATAAGAAATTTATCAATATCTTCATTATCTTCTGTTTTATTGGAATATGGGGTTTCAAAATACTTTCTAATTATCATCTGAATTTCTGTAGTGTCTGTTGTGATGTTGCCTTTTTTATCCCATATGTTAGTAATTTGAGTTCTCTCTCTACTTCTCTTCATTAGCATGGCTAAGGCCCTGTCGATTTAATTTATTTTCAAAGAACCAACTTTTATTTTTTTCAATTTTTTTGTTTCAATTTTGTTGATTTCTCCTCTAATTTTAATTATTTCTTGTCTTCTACTACATTTGTTGTTTTGCTTTTTTTTTCTAGGTTTTTGAGATGTAGTGTGAGATCATTTATTTGTTGTTTTTTTCTTTTTTTTTTTTTTTTGAGGAAAGAATTCCAAGAAATGAATTTCCCTCTTAAAACTGCTTTCATTGTTTTCCATAGAATCCGGTATGTTTTGTCTGTATTGTCATTTGTCTCTAAGAAATTTCTTATCTCCTCCTTTATGTCTTCTGTAACCCATTGATCATTCAGTAACATATTGTTCATTTTCCATGTGATGTAGAATTTTTCCTTTCTTCTTCAATCATTAATTTCAAGTTTCATTCCATTATGATCAGATATGGTGCATGGTATTATCTCCATACTTTTATATTTACTAAGAGTTTCCATATGGCATAATATATGGTCTATATTTGAGTAGGACCAATGTGCTGCTGAGAAGAACATGTATCCACTTTATGATGTTTGATATATTCTATATATGTTGGTTAAGTCTCGTTATTGATTGTTCTATTAAGTTCTATAGTTTCTTAATTCAGATTTTCTCTAGAGGATCTGTCCAATGGCGAGAGTTGTGTGCTGAAGTCACCCGTAATTATTGTGTTATAGCCTATATGACTCTTGAAGTTGAGGAGAGTTTGTGTACTTCTTTATCACTTTTGATTAACTTAGGTTTAAGTTGATTTTAATCGATATGAGTATGGCCACTCCTTCTTGCTTCAGAGGGCCAACAATGGCTGCAAAGTCTTTCAGAATTAAATCATGTGATTTCCTGGCTGAGATTCCCATTGCTCTGTGGAAAGCCACCTTGGGCCTAGATCTCAGTTTCAAAGGGTAACATTCATGCGTGGCCTCCTAAAAACCAACACAATTCATTTCAATACTTCTATGAGGTACGTTCCAGAACTCAGGCTCTAAGGGAAATCACACCAGAGTTCAAGCCCAGGTGGACCAAGTCATCTCTTCCAACCCCCACACAAATGACCACAATTAGAACAAAAGAACTCCCACATGGCCCTCATCTTCGTCCATAAAGACCCTCATCAAAAGTTCTGGATGGAAGTTTTCATGAGGGTCGCAACCAAAGACAGTTTCCAGAATAAGCTCCCTTGCCTCTAATTTCCCTAAAGTCAGGGTGGCCTGGACACCCTTCGTGTGAACCAGGAGTGATCAAAAAGGCCTGCCATTAATTCCGCTCTGTTTCTATAATTTGAGGCTTACTGAATGTCAGGTATAGATTTTTTATGTGATTTGGAGTCATGAGAAAACCCAAGCATATCTGCAGAGCATTGAAGAATTCATTTGACAAAGAGGATCCCTATTCTCACTTGAAGGGGGTCAGGAACCTAACAGAGAAAGGCAAGAATCTTCATCCACAATGACTGCTCTTTTTGCCATTTTGGTTTTGAATGCACACATGGGATCTTTCTTTAGATCCATTAGGTGCTGAGAATCTAAGCCACAGCCTCACACAGGGCCAAGAGGCAGATTCAGACAAATCCCTTTCCAAAGCAATTAAGCAAAGAGCCACAGGTGATGTCCATTTATTTCCATTTGAAAATTTTTTCTTCAGCCTTCACAAAGGGGTGGCCTGAGGCAAAGACCTTCCTGACATTCAGGGCAACAGAACCCTTGATTGGTATACTTAGCTTGAATTATGTTCTGCACCGAGGTCTCAGATAAATCGATATACAATGGCATAGGACCGTGTACCTTGGATGATTGAATGTAGAAGAGAACATCCAGTCAAAAAGGGATAGTCTGTAGGATTAGGAAGATAGTCAGTAGGTTTAGGAAGAAGAGTGACTCTAGGAGTTGGACCAAAAGTTCTTTAGCAATAGGGTTTCAGTTAGAGAGTGAATGTAAATGTCAGCACATGTGAAGAGACAGTCACAATGATGAACTGGGAAAAATATGTAGGAAAGCAGATATCAATAGAAAGATTAGGAAATCAGGCAAAGTATAAAGTGAGTGATAGGATTAGACATTTTCAACAGGCTTGAGGTTGAATATATAACCTTAGGAAGAAACAAATATGTAGTAATCAATAGGATTGACATTTGAGAGCATTAGGCACCCTGGACATGGATGTTTTTAGAAATCCATGGTCACTTTCCATTTAGGCTTTGGTACAATCATATGTGTGACTTTTGCATTTTGTGTCCAGAATACTACCGTGATAAATTGTATATGTAGATAAGGTGACATGAGTATTTCTTCCACCATTATGGGGAGTAATATTCTGGAAACTTATAAATTAGTACTGGTGATACAAATACGTGTACCTTGTGTTGATGATTATTGAGATGTTGCATGAATAGACCATATTGTGATAAAGTATATAACTAGTTCCAACTTTAAATAATGGATTGAGTTTGCATCTGAAAATATATTGGAAATCTTATATTGATATATATACAATCATTCCAACCAGTTATATATGTAATGGTAATATTAGGGTTACGGTTTATCGTGAAGGGTGAGTATTGCTTCAAAAATGATTATGGAATCAAAAATAATGTGTTTAGAAAGAAGTCTAGTTAAAAGACCAGTAAAGAAACATGGAGGAATACATGTGTTCTTAAGTAGTAAGTAAATGAATGTGAACCAAATGCCTATAATTTTGTGAAGTTGTGGATGAAAAAATATATCCTATGATGTCCATAAACAGATAAAATAGTAATATACCAGTGTTGAATAAAAATGAACTTCAAAATACACATCATGTCCCATAGCAATCTACTTGCATTGATGTTAAACTGGGTCAGGTACTGTAGAAATATTAGGATTTTTATGCACCACCTACTGAACTTAGTTTTCAGTAGTAGGAAACAAATATGTATTACAGGAATATAAATATTGCTGAAAATAATCTTGTAAAGATTGGATTTTGAACCCACATACATGAATATAAATGAATTTAGGGAGTGTATAATAAGACACATATTTTTCATATTTTTTTAAAATCTGGAGGAAAAAAAAAATATATATATATATATATATATATATATATATATATATATATATATTTTTTTTTTTTTTTTCCAGATTTAAAAAAAATACACAAACACACACACACACACACACACATGCAAACATACACACACACACACATACACATTAATATTTAGCAATATATATGCCAATCGAAATTCATCATGAAATATAATTCATCCACGTATCCAAAAATATTCATTTTACTGAACATGGATTTATGTATAGTGTTTTTCACTAGGAAGCTCACCCATAGGTTGAATTTTCAGTTCCATCATTATTTAGGGAGAGTCATCTGTTCTCACAATTTTATATTCCAAAGTCAGGGAGCTCAAAAGAATGTCCGTGTGATACCAGGTAGGATATTATATATGCATAAAAAATACATGTGCTGAATAAGATACAGAGAAAGGGAGACAGGAATTTATATATGGGATAATTTTAAAAAATCATGGAGAAATATTACAATGAAAAGTTGACTAGATTTAAAACACATACTCTTGATAATGCAGAAGGCAAATAGAAGTATACACCATGCTTCCTATGAAAGGCCTGTATTTCTATTCGGTTAGGTTTCTTTCTCTCCATGATATTAGGATTAGTAGTCAGAGTCTAGTAGGGTATGGGTTAGTGTCAGGGATTCAGTATTTCAAATGGATAAAAGTAAAATTAATCTAATGTGTATGCAAAAATGTGATACACATAAATCTTCCCTCTCTCATCCAGAACAATGCCTTGACATAACCATCGCTAAAAGTAAGACACAATTAGAGGAGAGGAGTTAGAAAATCTGTGAATTTATGTGGAATGGAAAATGCTCAGGAGTTCACAACACTGGAGGTTGTAGAACAGTTTCCAAAAGTAAGGGAGAGGGTAAACAATCCAGAAACATGGAGCTGTGCTGGCCTAAAGACTTCTTGAGAAACTTCCTCTGAGGTTGGGAACAAGAAATATATGTAATTGTCAGGAGATTTAGCTTCGTTTGTAGTGACACCATGAAATCTGGGTCTGCATCTATGTTACCTGGAGAACATGGTTTCTTATTTTCCAATGATCATGAGGCAGCGGTGCTGAATTCTCTCTTTGTAGGTAAACTGAGGCCACTGGGCTGAAGTGTCTCCCATGTGGACTGTGAAGCCATTTGGTGATCCTCCATTTTCCACGGTGTTTCTTACTGCTGCACTGGGAGTTTGGTACTTGCTTCACGAAATACAAGGAGTTCAACTGGGATAAAAATGCTGGAGAAGTTCTGTCATGTGTGGTTGCTCAGGGTCGCGAAGAGAATGTACGAACCAGGCTTCTATCCTACATAGCTTTCTCCTTGACTATAGCAACCTGATTCTGAACATTGCCCTGAAACCTCTCCATATGACAAGATGCCTTTACATATAAAGGTCTGCTGCCTGCACCATGTCAGTCGCAAGTCATTCAAAGCCAATGGAAGATCCAGGTGGTCCTACCAAAAATATTTATTTACACACCTACAGTCCACTTCTCTACGCCCACTACTCAGCAGGATCCAAATTACTGGCATCTCTGTTCTACACCATTTTCACGAAACCCAGTCAATCAAGGCACTCTTTGGTACACTCATGATCAGCAACAGGAAATCCAAAGTTTATCCAGTGCCACCTGGTCATGGGAATTTCAGAAATTTCATGGTATTAATCTAGTCATATTTCAAAAATGAAGTTAGAGGCACTGTGGGTTTCAATTAATTCAGGAACCATTAAATGGTGAGGAAGCTCATTTCAATGAAAGCTCTGGAGAACACTCACAGAAAAGCCTTCCAAAAGACTGGCAAAAAGGTCACATGAATCCAGACACATTGTGGTCTACAATGGGAGGTCCATATGTGTTTGGACTCTCAACTAGGGCTGCCAAGTCTTCAAGAAGTAAATCATGTGATATCCTGGCTCAGAATCCCCGAGCTCTGTGGAAAGCCATCCTGGGCCTAGATCTCAGTTTCCAAAGGCGATTCTCACGCGTGGCCTAGTAAAATACCAAGAGAATTCATGGCAATACTTCTCTGAGGTCATATCCAGAACTCATTCTTTAAGGGGAATCACACCAAAGTTCAAGCACAGGTGATCCCAGTCATCTCTTCCAACTACCACACATATTACCATAATTAAAACAAGAACACTCCCATATGGCCCTCATCTTCTTCCATATTGACACTCATCATAATTTGGCTGGATGTTTAAATGAGGGGCGCAGACCAAGACAGTGTCCAAAATAAGCTCCTTTGACCCTCATTTGCCTAAAGTCAAGGTGGCGTGGACACCCATCCTGTGAACCAGGAGTGATCAAATAGGCCTGCCATTATACCGCTCCAATTCTCCAATTTGAGGCCTACTGACTGTGGGGTTTAGATTCTTTATGTGAATTTTAGTCATGATAAAACAAAACACCTATGGGCTAGCCTCTGCAGGTTTTGAAGAACACATTTGACCCAAAGGATCCCTATTTTCACTTGATGGAGTTCAGGAACCTTACAGAGGAAGTCAAGAGACTTCATCCCAATGACTGCTCTTTTGGCCATTTTTCATTTGGATGCAAACATGGGAACTTTCTTTAGATCCATCAGGTGCTGAGAATCTAAGTCCCAGCCACACACAGGGCCAGGGGGCTGATTCAGACACATCCCTTTTCAAAGCACTTAAGAAAAGAGCCACAGGTATGCCCAATCATTTCCATTTGAAAACTGTTTTCTTCAGGCTTCAAAAAGGGGTGGCCAGAGGCAAAGACCTTCCTGACATTCAGGGCAACAGAACAATTGGTAAGCAAAAGGCCCAAAGCAGGGTTTCTCCACTGAGACTTTCCTGGTCACACTGATATCTGAGTTTTCTGAGATGCTCCCCATTCCCTACAGCTATCCAGTACATTGTTATGTCACAGAGCTTTGAGGTGGTAAAGATCTTGGACACAAAACCATAGGCCTATTCTTGAGATTGGCCGGAATTCAGGAAGAAAACAGGAACTTAGGAAGATAGCAGGTGTTGCACATCAATAAGGCAAGCTACAGTCCATTCATAAATGGGGCAATATGAATGCTGAGAAGCTTTCTACTAGACAAGACACATCCATTCATGAATTCTCTTTTCTAATGTCTACAACCACGGACACAGTGAGATACACAGACAGAGAAACACTCGCCATGTTAAATGACTTACTAGAAACAGTCCACTTCCAACGAAACAAACTGACTTTCCTACCTATTCTCAGAAAATGAGACAAAACCACAAACCCACAACCACACCCACAAAGGCACCTTCTTCCCCCAAGTAGGTCTTTGACTATCCGGAGTGTCCTCTGACTTGTAGGCCATAATATGTTCCCCCAAAATAGCCTGTCCTGTCTCAGATCTGGTCTCCTTGGCAAACTCTGTGAACTTCTCAGGAGCCAACGGTGAGCCACTAACTGCTTTCTCAAGAAAAGCAACGCTTCCGAGCTTTCCTGGCATTTGTTCTTCTCACGTCTGAAGGTACCAAGAAAGACTGACTGTCCTTGGTAAATTCAAATAAGTGAGACCACAGGGATGGGGACTGGGACTGGCTCTGTGTGCCTGGCTTCCTGGATCCAAAGTTCAGAAAGTTCCATCACCAAGGAAGTGAGGTGAGGTCATTTCCTTCCTGAACTGAATGAGGTCCCTGTCTTGGCAACCACTTTGTCTTAACTGTTGCTTCCAAGGGTCCCATGAGATTGAGGCTGCCCCTACTTCCTGTGACACTTTCACAAGTTAGAATGGTATATCAACCATAGGCACCCAGGAATAGATCTCCACACAGGCCTGTTTTGGTCCATGTTCTCTACATTAAGAAGAGAATCTGATTCAGACACAACCTTTTATCCTGACCGGGTTGTTTGCCATGGAAGATGACTTTTGCTCTCTCAGGTCCTTCATAGCTGCCTACATCTTCTCCAGGGATCATTTCTGCATGGGCTTTTGAGGTTCTCAGCAGGTGGAAGTTTCCCTACATTTCTTTATTGTAAAATCAACTCTTTCCCTGCTCTTCTATAAAGTTAGATTGAGGGAACAGTGTATGATTATGGTTAAAAACATGTTTGATTTGGGTTAGAAATCATTGTGCTGGATGAATAATGGTATTGGGAACTTGCTATGTGTATAAGAATATATAGGTGTAATATATGTATGAAAAAAAGAAATCTAAGTATGATTTGAAGGCCAGAAGGGCATTGGGCCCTTGATTGGGATACGCAGCATTGAATTACGTTCTGCAGAGATGTCTCAGATAAATCGATATACAATGGCATAGGTCCTTGTACCTTGCATGAATTAATGTAGAAGGAACATCCAGTCAAAAAGGGATAGTCGGTAGTGAAAGGTTAATAAAATAGGTACTTGTAATTTCCTGTTTTTCTCTATGCTTAACAAAACACTGTTGAAATCTTGAGAAATGTTTGCTAATCTTGTTCTAGAATGTACTGTTCCCAACTGCCAAACTGCAGAATGTACTGCCTCACTCGGTGTCACGCGAACCGCCCACTCACCCTTACACATCAGTAAACTTCCCTCCCTTCCCTCTCCAAGAAATGTATGTAAGCTCTGCATAAGCTGTTCTCAGAGCTCTCTGATCTATTTAAGTTAGCTGTGAGCCCCAGCAAGCTGGACCCAAAAAAAACCCTTTGCTGTTGCATGAGACAGTCTCTTGGTAGTCTCTTCCTCCGACACTCGCCTGACCTTTACATATTGAGGTTCCACCGAGTTCTGGCAGTGGCGGATGAGAGACACCCAACGGGCTCCTCTCGGAGCAAGTAAGGCGCCTCTTTCTGGTTTCAGGTGTCATGTTAGGGCTTGGCAAAATTGCTGGCGATGAAGAGCCTGGGGTCTCTCCGACGGTGGCTGAGAGACGTGTCACAGAGACATAGGGCACCTCCATGGGGGACCCCGCAGAGGACTCGGAGAATCAAGGAACAATTGCTTCATCGACTCAGTGATATTTTGTTTTAGATTAGGTATTGCCATCCTATCGGGTTTTGCCGGCTACGCATTCCTGGTCTCAGTGTTGGACGTCCATTGCCTGTCTTCATGGTCTTGTCTTATCTGTGTCATGTGACTTTGCTTTTACTGTTTGTGTACCTTTCATTATGGGACAGAGCACTTCAATGCCTCTGTCCCTGACCCTTGATCACTGAACCAAAATCCGCTTAAGGGCTCAGTATCTTTCTTTTTTTAGTAAAACGCTAGACCTGGCAGACTCTCTGTGCCTCAGAATGGCCCATTTTAGAGTCGTATGGCCCCTAGAAATATCTTTCTACTTCCCACTAATTTAAAAATTCAGAGATATTGTCTTTCAGCCAGGGCCACATAGCCATCCTGATCAACAGCCATATATCTTAACTTTGCCGACCTCTGCAAATCTCCTCCTCCATGGGTGAAGCCTTTCCTTGCCCATGCCTCTGCTCATAGTCCTTCCCCCATGATCTCTCAAACCCTCACCTCTTCCACCTCCTCCACCCTCTGTTCTCCCTGAGTCACAAGATTTGACTCTACTAGACTCTTCTTCCCCTCCTTAACCACTGCCCTCGTCCCCTAACACACAACACACTCTAAGTGATTCCCCTGCTTCTGACTAAGCCTCTCTACCATTGGAGGAAGCTAAGCCGGTAATAGGATCTGATAATGGACCGATGTTCATGGCCCAGGTAAGTCAGGGGTTAGCCAGGAACCTGGGGATTAATTGGAAGTTATATTGTGCTTATAGACCCCAGAGTTCAGGACAAGTAGAAAGAATGAATAGAACAATTAAAGAGACCTTAACAAAATTAAGCTTAGAGACCAGCATAAAAGATTGGACTATGCTCCTGACTTATGCAATGTTTCATGCAAGAAAAAATCCTTCTGTTTCTTTGAGTAGCCTTACCCCCTGAGAAATTCTCTATGGTGGCCCTCGTCCAGTAAGGGTCCTAAGCCCAACTGTAAGACCTAAGGATCCATTTCACACCCTCTTGGTTGACAGACTTAAAGCTCTTGAAAGAACTCAGTGATACCTGTGAAAATAGCTGGCCACTGCCTACCAAACTGTGTACCAGGGGATTCCACATCCATATCAAATAAGAGACTTCATGTATGTAAGATGACATCAGGTGTCATCCCTGGAACCCTGCTGAAAAGGACCATACCAGGTGTTACTTATAACACCTACAGTGGTAAAGGTATACAGAATCACTTCCTGGATCCATGCCTCTCATCTCAAGCCTGCTCCTTGTCCAGAATCTTTCTGGAAACTGGAAAAGACTGGTAACAGTTTCAAATTGTGTATTCGCCATGTGGATAAGGTTATATACTCTCCCCTTGGCCACAAGTAGGCCTAACCCTCATCAGCCTGTTAAGCAGGGATGGCTGATCACAAATCCTACTGGAAAAGAGTATAATCTATCTCGCATACAGCCCCCTTAGGGACCTGGTGGCCAACTCTCCACCCAGACATTTGTCAGCTGGCCATAGGTCTTTTTTATTGGGATATCCCTGATGAAGAAAATCCCACTAAAATACCATTAAATCCCTTCCGTACCATAGATAATGGAAACAAACATTATGGATGTAGGGACACGCGAGCCAGATGCGGTTGGCTAGCCTAGATTACTATGTTTTCCCGGCAAACTATCAAAGCCACAAACAGTAACGGCTGTGTGGGGGAAAAGCCGACTTCTTCTGTATTTCATGGAGATGTGATCATACAGGGACTGCCTGATGGAACCCCAATACTTCATCAAATTCAGTACACAGCATTGGCCATATTACCAAGTAGAAAACAGAAAAAGGATGGCCCCCAGAGGGGTCTCTAGATCCTCAAATTTTGCGTGACCTTTTTAACTTCTGCAAGTGCTCAAAAGGGTAAAAGGAGATTCCCCTATGTGGAAGCCTTTTCCCTCCTTCACTCACATCCTGAACTATGCTTCTCCAATAGATTTTTATCCTCAGCCTTCTGCTCCAGACTCTCTGCTGTCACTCCCACCTCAGCAACCTGATTTCTCCCCTCCAATTACTAGATCAGAAACCCAAATCTCCACCAGTTCTCAGACAATTGCCCACTAGTGAGGTAGCAGGTACTGAGGTACCCCTCCACCGACTCATTCCTCTCTTCTCCTGTCAGTGCCCTCACCGGGTCCCACCAGGTCCTCTTTCCAGCTAACCCAAAGCTGAAACGAGCTGAGGAGAGCTCTCAGACCCTTATCCAAGATGTAATATAAATGGCCATTAAAGTTGCTTTGTCATCACTGAAAACAGGTTACTAAAATTTAAAGTCCCTCACAGAATTTTGGGATACTCACTGCCGTTTTCTGCTCTGCTCTACCTGTTCTACTGCTGAAGTTTTGTTGCTAGGAAATTCCCAAACCCCTTTCCAATTATTCTTTTACATCTCTCTTTTTCCTCATTCTCAGATCCTCAGAGCTTCTCTCAGCCCCACCTTCCCCGTAGTCCCCCTCTGTACCAGGCCCACAGAAAAGTCTTAAATGTCCTTCTCCAGAAGTCTTCACCATGGCTGACTTTAGAACTTTCAGCATAGAGTTTCTATAAAGAGTTCAATGTAGATAAACTTTCTCTTTTTGTATTGCCCTGTTCTACTTGGTCACTGGCTAAAAAACTCAGTACTTCTAAGCTAGACAACCCCTAACTTGTTTTTCACAAAATATGTGAACAAGGCCTCTGGCCTTCAGCTGGGGCTTCACAGAAATGGCTACATTTCTAAGATAAAGAAATTACCAAATGGGCTCCTTTGTAACAGCTGGCAGGGGGAAAATAAGAAAGGGAATAAAAAAGCTCTCCCCCTCCCATGTGTCCTTGAAAATTTAACTTGCCCAGAACAGAGGAAAAATCAGAAACAAATACTGCTTTTTTGAACTTCTGCAGACTGTAAACTTCTGAGCCCCATCCTTATATGCTGGGTACAAAATTCTGAAACTACCTAAACTTGAGTTTCAGGGGATTAATTGATTACAACAGAAGCAATGCCCTCTGAATCCGGTTGCAACAAAATAGGACTGTTTCCCTGTCTTCAGTGCTATCTTAGGTGCCTTGCCTTGTCTGTCCCTACAACAGCATAATTCTATATACTTAAACATTGTTTATGTTTTCATGAAATGGTCAACAGATGGGATTAATTTTGAAATGGTGCAGATGTTTCCCAGAGTGCTCTATCATGATGCAGGTTCGTTTGAAGATCAAATGGGGGGGGCATACAACCGGTTCCACTGGGAACATGTATCGCTCACTTTAGCCATCCTATTATGAATAGGAGTTGCTGCACGGGTGGGCACAGGAGCCACTGCCATTGTCCATGGGACACAACAAATGACCCAATTAGAAGCAGCAATAGAGCAAAACTAAGATATTAGAAACCCCCATCAGAGCTTTGCATGAATCTTTAACCTCTCTCTCTGAAGTTGTTTTACAGAACAGTTGAGGGTTGGACCTCCTCTTTATTAGAGAAGGGGGCCTTTGTGATGCATTGAGGGAAGAATGTTGTTTTTATGCTGACCATACTGGAGTTGTAATAAAATCTATGAGTAAATTTAAAAGACACCTTGAAGAGCATCAACAAGAGAGAGAGGCCCAAAAAGGGTGGCTTGAGTCTTGGTTCACACACTCCTCCTGGTTAACTACGTTTTTATCAACCTGGCAGGTCCAATAATAATCCTCATATTATTGCTAACTATAAAACCCTGTTTGCTCAACCGTGTAATTTCTTTTCTCCAGGCTCAAATTGGACGAGTTAAACTTATGGTAATACCCCACTAGCAGACATAGAATGTGACACCCTCCAATGATCATTTTTATGATTAAAAGTAGCCAGAAGAAGAAGTGGGGAATTAAAGGTTAATAAAATAGGTACTTGTCACTTCTTGTTTTTCTGTATGCTTAACAAAACACTGTTGAAATCTTGAGAAATGCTTGCAAATCTTGTTCCCAGAATGTTCTGTCCCCAACTGCGCAACTGCAGAATGTACTCCCTCACCCAGTTGCACGCAAACCACCCACTCGCCCTGACCCATCAATAAAATTCCCTCCCTGCCCTCTCCAGGGAAAGTATATAAGCTCTACTTAAGCTATTCTCAGGGCTATCTGCTCGATTCAAGTGATCTCTGAGCCCCAGCATGCTGGACACCCAAAAAACCCTTTGATGTTGCATGAGATAGTCTGTTGGTTGTCTCCTCCTCTGAAGCTCGCCCCACATTTACTTGGATGATTGAATGTAGAGGAGAACATCCAGTCAAAAAGGGATAGTCTATAGCATTAGGAAGATAGTACTTTTAGGAAGAAGGGTGAGTATAGGAATTGGAAAAAAAGTTCTTTAGCAATAGGGTTTCGATTAGAGAGTGAATGTAAATGTCAGCACAGGTGAAGTGTCAGTCACAATGATGAACTGGGGAAAATATGTAGGAAAGCAGATATCAATAGAGACATTACAAAAACAGGCAAAGTATAAAGTGAGTGATAGGATTAGATATTTTGAACAGGGTTGAGTTTACATATATAATCTTAGGAAGAAACAAATATGTAGTCACAAATAGGATTGACATTTGAGATCATTAGGCAAATTTCAGGTGGATGAATATTTCTCAGAATAATCTTGTGAATAGTTGATTATAAATCCACATACATAAACATGAATGAATTTAGGGAGTGTATATAAGACACATATATTTCATATTTTGAAAAATCTGGAGAGTATATATATATATATATATATATATATATATATATATATATATATATATATATATACAAAACACACACACAGACAAAAAAGTAGCAATATATATGTCAATCAAAATTCATTATAAAATATGCATCATCCAGAGATCTAAAAATATTAATTTTACTGAACATGGATTTATGTATAATGCTCTTCAACTAGCAAGCTCACCCATAGGTTGAATATCCAATTCCAACAAGTTTAGTAGGAGTGATCTCTTCTAACAATTTGTATCTGCCAAGTCAGCCAACTCACAAGAATGTACGTGTGGTACCAGGTAGGAATCTATATATGCATATAAGAATACAGAGAAAGGGAGACAGGAATTCACATATTTGTTAACCTTAAAAATACATGGACAACTATTTCAACAACAAATCGACTAGATTCATAACTCCAACTCTGTATCATGCAAAAGGCAAGTCCAACAATACACCAGGCCTACTCTGAACTGCTTGTATTTCTATTCTGTTTGGGTTAGTTTTCTCCATCATATTAGAATTAGTAGTCAGAGTCTGGTCGGGTATGGGTTAGAGTCAGGGATTCAGTATTTTGAATGGAAAATAGAAAACTGAATCCAATGTGTATGCAAATATATGCTACAGAAAATTCTTCCCACTCTCCTCCAGAACAATGCCTTGACATTACCTTCGCCCCAAGTAAGACACAATTAGAGGAGAAGAGTTAGAAAATCTGTGAATACCTATCAGGAATGGAAAATGCTCCAGATTTCACATCTTTGGAGGTGGTAGAGGAGTTTCCAAAAGTAAGGGACAGGGTAAACACTCCACAAACATGGAGCTCTGCTGGCCTAAAGACTTTTTGAGAACCTGCCTTTGAGGTTGGGCACTTAAAATATATGTTGTTTTCATTAGCTTTAGCTTTATTTGTAGTGAGACAATCAAAGCTCGATCTGCTTCTATGTGACCTGGAGGACATGGTTATTTATTTTCCAATAAAAATGAGGCAGCAGTGCTGAATTCTCTCTTTGTAGGTAAACTGTGGCCACTGAGGGCTAAGTGTCTCCCCGTGTGGACTGTGACACAACTTGGTCATCCTCCAATTATCGTCGTGTTTTTTGCTGCTGCACTGGGAGTTTGGTATTTGCTTCATGAAATACAATGAGTTCAAATGGGAGACAGTGCTGAAGGGAGTTCTGTCAGCTGTGGTGGGCATGGTCTCCAGGAGAATGCACCAACCAGGGTTCTATCCCACGTAGCTTGCCCCCTTGACAATAGCAACATGATTCTGAACATTGCCCTAAAACCTCTCCATATAAAAATATGCCTTTACGTATATGGGTCTGATGGCTGCACCATGTCAGTCTCAAGCCATTTGGAAGCCAATGGAAGATCCACATGGCCCCACCACAGATGTTTTATCACTCACTTGCATAACACTTCTCTAGGCCCACTACTCACCAGGCTCCTACTTACTAGCATCTCTGTTCTACACCATTTTCATGAAACCCAGTCAATCAAGGCCCTGTCTGGTATATTCATGATCATCAAAAGGACATCAAAGGTTCTCCAGTGACATCTGGTCATGGGAATTTTAAAAATTTCATGGTAATTATCTAGCAATTTTTCATGGATGAAGTTGGAGGCACTGTGGGTTTCAATTCATTCAGGAACCCTTAAAGGGTTAGGAAACTAATTTCAGGCAAAGCTCTGGAGTACTCTCACATGCAAGGCTACCCAAAGAGTGGCCAAAAAGTCACATGAAGCGAGGCCAATTGAGGTCTATAAAGCGAGGTCCATGTGGGTTTTGAATCTCTATAATGCATGCCAAGTCTTTCAGAATAAAATCATGTAATATCCTGGCTGAGATTCGCAGTGTTCTGTGGAAAGCCAACCTGTGCCTAGATCTCAGGTTCCAATGGCAACTTCATGCCTGGCCTCCTAAAATCCCAACACAATTCATGGCAATACTTCTCTCAGGTCAGTTCCAGAACTCAGTCTATAAGGAGAATCACACCAGAGTTCAAGTCCAGGTGGACCCAGACAACTCTTCCAACCGCTACTCAAATGAAAACAATTAAAACCAGAATACTCCCTCATGGCCCTATTCTTCTTCCATATAGACACTAATCATAACCTCTTCCTGGAGTTTTCTATGAGTTGTGCAGCCCAAGAAAATGTCCAAAATATGCTTCTTGCACCTCTTTTGCCTAACTTCAGCGTGGCCTGGGCACCCTTCCTGTGAACCTGGAGTGATCAAATAGGCCTGCCCTTAATACTGCTCCGCTTATCCAATTTGAGGCTCTCTGACTGTGGGGTCTAGATTCTTTATGTGAATTGGAGTCATGAGAAAAGCCAAGACAGTGTCCAAAATCAGCTCGCTTTTTCCTCATTTGCCTAAAGTCAGGGTGGCCTGGACACCGTTTCTGTGAACCAGGAGTGATCAAATAAGCCTGCCGTTAATACTTCTGTGTTTCTCCAATTTGAGGCCTACTGATTTCAGGTATCAATTTCTTATGTGATTTGGAGTTACTCGAAAACCCAAGCACCTCTGCAGGGAATTGAAGAACTCATTTGACCCAAAGAATCCCTATTCTCACTTGATGGAGTTCAGGAACCTAACAGAGGAAGGCAAGAGACTTCATCCATAATGAATGATTTTTTTGCCATTATGGTTTTGGATGCACACATGGGATCATTCTTTAGATGCATCAGGTGCTGAGAATCTAACTCAAAGCCACACACATGGCCAAGAGACTAATTCAGACACATCCCTTCCCAAAGCAATTAAGCAAAGAGCCACAGGTGATGCCATTCATTTCCATTTGAAAACTGTTTTCTTCAGGCTTCACAAAGGGGTGGATTGAGGAAAAGAACTTCCTGACATTCAGTGAAAAACAACAATAAGTAAGCAAAAGGCCCAATGCAGGGTTTCTCCACTGAGACTTTCCTGGTCACACTGATATCTGAGTTTTCTGAGATGCTCGCAATTCTCTTCAGCTATCCAGTACATGGCCATGTCACAGAGTTGGAGGTGGTACATATTTTGAACACAAATCCATGAGCCTATTCTAGAGAGTGGCCAGAATTCAGGAAGAAAACAGCAACTTAGAAAGATAGCAGGTGTTGCACATCGACAAGACAAGCTGCACTCCATTCATATATTGGGCAGGTTGAAATATGGGAAGTTTTCCACTTGACAGGACACATCCATTAATGCATTCTCTTTTCCAATGTCTACAACAATGGACACAGTGGGATACACAGACATAGAAACACTCACCTTGTGAAACAACTTACTAGAAACTGTCCACTCCAAACCAAACCGCCTTTCCCATCTATTCTCAGAACATGAGACAAAACAATAAACCCACACACACTCCCACAAAGGCACCTCCTTCACCCAAGTAGGTCTGTGACTATCCAGAGTGTCCTCTGACTGGTGGGCCATACTATGTTCCCCTGAAATGGTCTGTCTTCTCTCAGATCTGGTTTCCTTGGCCAACTCTGTGCAGTTGTCAGGAGCCAGTGGTGAACCACTATCTGCTTTCTCAGGAAAGGTCCATCTTCAGAGCTTTCCTGGCATTTGGCCATCCTCACATCATTAGGTACCAAGAAAACTGACTCTGTCCTTGGTAAATCCAAACAAGTGAGACCACTGGGACTGGGACTGGGACTGCCTCTTGGTGCCTGGCTTTTTGGATACCAAGTTCAGACAGTTCCATCACCAAAGAAATGAGGTATGTCACTTTCTTTTGAACTGAATGAGGTCACTGCCTTGGCAACGACTTTGTCCTAACAGTTGCTTCCAAAGGTCCCATGAGATGGAGCCTTCCCCTACTTCCTGTGACACTTTCACAAGGTAGTATGGTATATCAACCATTGGCACCCAAGAACAGCTCTCCACACAGGCCTGGTTTGGTCCATCTTCTCTACAATAAGAAGAGAGAGGCTGATTCATACATATCCCTTCATCCTGACCAGGTTGTTTGCCATGGAAGATGACTTTTGCTCTCTCAGGTCCTTCATACCTGCCTACAACTTCTCCAGATATCATTTCTGCATGGACCTTTGAAGTTCTCAGCAGGTGGAAGGTCCCCAAGTTTCCTGTATTGTAAAAACCACTCTGTCCCTGCTCTTCTGTAAAATGAGATGAGGGAACAGAGTATGTTTAGGGTTAATAACAGGTTTTATTTGGGTTACGAATCATTCTGTGCGATTAATAATGCTATTGGGAACCTGCGATATTTACAAGAATATCGAGGTGAAATATAAGTATGAAAACAGAAATCTAGGTATGATTTGAAGCCCAGAAGGACATTGGGCCCTTGATTGGGATACTTAGCTTTGAATTATGCTCTGCAAAATTGTCTCAGATAATTCGATATACAATGGCATAGGACATTTTATTGAATGTAGAAGAGAACATCCAGTCAAAAAGGGATAGTCGGTAGGATTAGGAAGATAGTCGGTAGGTTTAGAAAGAAGAGTGAGTATAGGATTTGGACCAAAAGTTCTTTAGCAATAGGGTTTTGATTATAGAGTGAATGTAAATGTCAGCACATATGAAGTGTCAGTCACTAGGATCAACTTGGGAAAATTTGTTGAAAAGCAGATATCAATAGAAACATTATGAAACCAGGCAAAATATAAAGTGAGTGATAGGATTAGACATTTCCAACAGTGTTGAGTTTGAATATATAAATTAGGAAGAAACATATATGTAGTCACCAATAGGATTGACAATTGACAGCATTAGGCAACCTGGACATGGATGTTTTTAGTAATTCATGTACACTTTACATTTAGGCTTTGGTACAATCATAAATGTGACCTTTACATTTTTTTGTCCAGAATATTACTTTGATAAAATGTATATGTACATCAGGTGACATGAGTATGTCTTCCAACATTTCTGCAAGCAATATATTGAAGATGTAAAATTAGAATCGGGGGTACAAAGAGGTGTACCCTGTGTCTATGAATATAGAGATAAAGAAGGAATAGACCGTAATGTGAATGAATAATATAACTTTTTTCAACTTTAAAAAATGAATTGATCTAATATCTGAAATATCACAGGAAATCGTATATTGATATACAATCATTCATTCCAAGCAGTTATACATCTAATGGTAATATTCGTGTTTTGGTTTATCATGAAGAGTGTGTGAGTTTTGCTTCAAAAGTGACTATGGAAATAATGTGTTTGGAAAGAAGACTCATGAAAATACCAGTAAAGAAACCTTGACAATACATGTGTTCTGAAGCAAAAAGTGATTAAATTTGAAACAAATGCCTACAAATTTGTGAAATTGTGGATGAAATGTATATCCTATGATGTGCAAAAACTGAAGAAATAATAATGTAAAAGTGTCGAATACAAATGAATAAAGAATTACATATCATGTCCCATTGGAATCTACTTGCATTGATGTTAGAATGGGTCAGTTACTGTAGAATAATTAGGATTTGTATGCATCATTCCCTGAAGTTAGTTTTCAGTACTAGGAAACAAATATGTATTTCAGGTGGATGAATATTTCTGAGAATAATCTTGTGAAAAGTTGATTAAAAATCCACATACATCAACATAAATGAATTTAGAGAGTGTATATTAGACACATATATTTCATATTTTGAAAAATCTGGAGAGTGTACACACACACACACACACACACACACACACACACACAAAACACTCACAGACATTAAAAAGTAGCAATATAAATGCCAATCGAAATTCATCAGTAAATATATATCATCCACAGATGCAAAAATATTTATTTTACTGAACATGAGTTTACGTATAATGTTGTTCTACTAGGACGCTCCCTATAGGTTGAATTTTCAGTTCCAACAGCATTTAGGAGGAGTGATCTCTTCTCACAATTTGTATCTGCCAAGTCAGCCACCTCACAAAGATGTACGTGTGATACCTGGTAGGATTCTATATATGCATATAAATATACAAGTGTGAATAGGCTAAAGAGAAAGGGAAACATGAATTCTCATATTTGTTAACTTTATAAACACATGGAGATCTTTTTCTATTAAACATTGACTAGATTTATAACTCCTACCTTGTATAATGCAAAATGCAAGTCCAACTATACAACATGCCTCCAATGAACTGCTTGTATTTCTATAGGTTTGTGTTATTTTTCTCTATCATATTAGGATGAGTTGTCTGAGTCTAGTATGTATGGGTTAGTGTCAGGGATTCAGTATTTCAAAAGGAAAATTGGAAATTGAATCCAATTTGTATGCAAATATATGCTACAAAAATATCCTCCCACTCTCATCCAGAACAATGCCTTGAAATTACCTTCACCCCAAGTAAGACACAGTTAGAGGAGAATAGATAGAAAATCAGTGAATACATATCTGGAATGGAAAATGCTCAGGAGTTCACAACCTTGGTTGTAGAGGAGTTTCCAAAAGTAAGGGACAGGGTAAACACTCTACAAACATGGAGCTCTGCTGGCCTAAAAACTTTTAGAGCAACTGCCTCTGAGTTTGGGAACGTGAAAAATATGTTGTTGTCAGGAGAATTGGCTTCCTTTGTAGTGAGACCATCAAAGCTGGGTCTGCCTCTATGTGACGTGGAGGACATGGTATCTTATTTTCCAATGAACATGAGGTAGCAGTGTTGATTTTCTTCTTTTTAGGTAAACTGTGGCCTCTGGGGGCTAAGTGTCTCCCCGTTGGACTGTGAAGCCATTTGGTCCTCCTCCACTTTTTGTGGGGTTTTTGCTGCTGAACTGGGAGTTTGGTATTTGCTTCATGAAATTCAAGGAGTTCAACTGAGATACAGTGCTGAAGGGAGTTCTGTCATGTGTGGTGGTTCAGAGTCTGCAGAAGAACGCACCAACCACGCTTCTATCCCTCAAAGCTTGCCACATTGCATCCTTGTCCATAGCAACCTGATTCTGAACATTGCCCTGAATCCTCTCCATATAACAAGATGCCTTTAATTACAAGGGTCTGCTGGCTGCTTCATGTAATCCACAAGCCATTTGGAAGTCAATGGAAGATCCACATTGCTCCAACACAGATGTTTTATCACACTCCTGCCCACCACAGCTCTAGGCCCACTTCTCAGCAGGCTGCAACTTTCTGGCACCTCTGTTCTACACAATTTTCATAAAACCCAGTCAAGCAAGGCACTGTCTGGTACATCCATGATCAGCAACAGGACATCCAAAGATTCTCCAGTGCCACCTGGTCATGGGAATTTCAAAAATTTCATGGTATTTATTTAGACATTTTTCAAGGATGAAGTTGGAGGCACTGTGGGTTTCAATTCATTCAGGAACCAGTAAATGGTGAGCAAGATTATTTCAATGAAAGCTCTGGAGAACACTCACAGGCAAGGCTTCCCAAAGAATGGCCAAAAGGTCACATTAAGCCAGGCCCATTAAGGTCTACAATATGAGGTCCATGTGTGTTTTCACTCTCAACTATGTCTGCCAAGTCTTTCGAATGAAATCATGTGTTATCTTGGCTGAAATTCCCAGTGCTCTGTGGAAAGCCACTCTGGGGCTAGATCTCAGTTTCCAAGGGTGACTCTCATACATCGCCTCTTAAATCACAACACAATACATGGCAATACTTCTCTGAGATCAGTTCCTGAACTCAGTCTATAAGGGGAATCACACCAGAGTTCAAGCCCAGGTAGACCTTGTTATGTCTTCCAAGTGTCAAACAAATATCCACAATTAAATCCAAAACACTTCCACATGGCACTCATCTTCTTCCATTTACACAATCATCATAATCTCTGGCTGGAGGTTTCCATGAGGGGTGCAGCCCAAGACAGTGTCCAATATAACCTCCCTTGCCCCTCATTTGCCTAAAATAAGGGTGGCCAGGACATCCTTCCAGTGAACCAAGAGTGATCAAATAGGCCTGCGATTAATATGGCACTGCTTCTCCAATTTGAGGCCTACTGACTGTGTGTTTTAGATTCTTTATGTGAATTGGAGTCTTGAGAAAAACCAAGCACTTATGGGCTAGCATCTGCAGGGTTTTGAGGAACACATTTGAACCAAATTACCACTATTCTCACATGATGGATGACAGGAACCTTACAGAGGAATGCGAGAGACTTCATCCACACTGACTGCTCTTTTGTCCATTTTGGTTTTGGATGCACACATGGGATCCTTCTTTAGATCCATCAGGTTCTGAGAATCTAAGCCACAGTCTCACACAGGGCCAAAAGGCTGATTCAGACACATCCCTTTCCAAAGCAATTAAGCAAAGAGCCACAGGTGATGCCCTTTCATTTCCATTTGAAAACTGTTTCTTTAGGCTCTACAATGGTGTGGCCTGAGGCAAAGACCTTCCTGACATTCAGGGCATCAGAACAATTGGTGAGCAAAAGGCCCAAAGCAGGGTTTCTTCACTTAGAATTTCCTGGTCAAACTAATATCTGAGTTTTCTGAGATGCTCCCATTTCTTTCAGCTATCCAGTACATGGCCATGTCACAGAGCTTGGAGGTGGTACATATTTTGGACAAAAAACCATGAGCCTATTCTGGAGAGTGGCCAGAATTCAGGAAGAAAACAGGAACTTAGGAAGATTGTTGGAGTTGTCCACCCATAAGTCAAGCCACAGTCCATTCATAAATTGGGCAAGTTGAGTCTAGACAGGACACATCCAATGATTCATTCTCATTTCTAATATCTAAAACCACGGACACAGTGGGATACACAGACAAAGAAACACTGGCCTTGTCAAACAACTTACCAGAAACAGTTCACTCCAAACCAAACAAACCACCTTTCCTACCTATTCTCAGAACATGAGACAAAATCTCAAACCCACACCCACACACACAAAGGAAGCTCCTTCCCCAAGTAGGTCTGTGACTATTGGGAGTGTCTTCTGACTGGTGGGCCAAACTATGTTCTGATGAAATCGCCTGTCCTGTGTCAGATATGGTCTCGTTGGCCAAATCTGTGAAGTTGTCACTAGCCAGCGGTGAGCCACTACCTGCTGTCTCAGGAAAGGCCCCTCTTCAGAGCTTTCCTGACATTTGTTCATCCTCACCTCAGTAGGTACCAAGAAAGACTGACTCTGTCCTTCGTAAATCCAAAAAATAAGACCACTGGGACTGGGACTGAGACTGGCTCTGGGTGCCTGGCTTCCCGGATTCCAAGTTCAGAGAGTTCCATCACCAAGGAAGTGAGGTGAAATTACTTCCTTCAGGAATTCTTTGAGGTCATTGCCTTGGCAACCACTTTGTCCTATGAGATGGAGGCTGCCCTTACTTCCTGTGACACTTTTACAAGTTAGAATGGTATATCAACCATAGGCACCCAGGAACAGCTCTCCACACATGCCTGGTTTGGTCTATCTTGTGTACATTAACAAGAGAGAGGCTTATTCAGACACAACCCTTCATCCTGGAAAGGTTGTTTGCGATGGAAGATGACATTTGCTCTCTCAGGTCCTTCATAGATGCCTACATCTTCTCCAGGGATCAAATCTGCATGGACATTTGAGGTTCTCAGAAGGAGGAAGATACCCTACATTCCTGTATTGTAAGACGAACTCTGTCCCTGCTCTTCTGCAAAGTTAGATTGAGGGAAGAGTGTATGGTTAGGGTTAATAACATGTTTGATTTGGGTTACGAATCATTGCGAAGGATGATTAATAGTATTGGGAACCTGCGATATTTATAAGATTATAGAGGTGAAATATAAGTATGGAAACAGAAATCTCGGTAAGATTTGAAGCCCAGAAGGGCATTAGGCCTTTGATTGGGATACTTAGCTTATAATTACGTTCTGCACAGATGTCTCAGATAAATCGATAATCAATGGCATAGGACATTACACCTTGGAAGATTGATTTTAGAAGAGAACATCCACGCAAATTGAGATAGTCGGTGGGATTAGGAAGGTAGTCAGTAGGTTTAGGAAATAGAGTGAGTATAGGACATGGAGCAAAAGTTCTGTAGCAATAGTGTTTTGGTTATAGAGTGAATGTAAATTTCAGCACATGTGAAGAGTCAGTCACAATGATTAACTGGGGAAAATATGTAGAAAGGAAAATATCAATACAGACCTTACGAAATTAGGCAATTATACAGTGAGTGATAGGATTAGACATTTTCAATAGGGTTGAGATTGAATACATAATCTTAGGAAGAAACAAATATATCGTCACCTATAGGAATGACATTTGAAAGCATTAGGCAACCAGGACATTTATCGTTTTAGTAATCCATGTTCACTTTCCATTTAGTATTTGGTACAATCATAAGTGTGATTTTTGCATTTTGTGCCCAGAAAAATATTGTGATCAAATGTATATGTAGATCATATGACATGAGTATTTCTTCCACGATTACTGGGAGCAATATTTGAAGACATATAAATTAGTATTGGGGGTACAAAGTGGTGTACCCTGTGTCTATGAATATAGAGATAATGCATGAATAGACCATACTGTGAATAAATATTATAACTGGTTCCACTTTAAATAATGGATTGAATTGATATCTGAAAATATATAGGAAATCATATATTGACATACAATCATTCACTCCAACCAGTTATATATCTAATGGTAATCTTAGGGTTCTTGTTTATCATGAAGTGTGTGTGAGTTTTGTTTCAAAATTGATTATGGAAATCGAAAATAATATGTTTGGAAAAAAGTCTCATGAAAAGACCAGTCAAGAAATATGGAGGAATCCATGTGTTCTGAAGCAGGAAGTGATTGAAAGTGAAACAAATGCCTATAAATTTTTTAAATTGTGAATGAAATATATATCCTGTTATGTGCATAAACTGATGAAATAGTAATGTATCAGTGTTGAATAAAAGTGAATGTCAAAATACACATCATGTCCAATAGGAATCTACTTGCATTGATGTTAAACTGGGTCAGTTACTGTAGAAATATTAGAATTGCATGCATTATTCACCAAAGAGAGTTTTTTTTTATTTTTATTTATGGTTGTTCAAAACATTACATAGTTCTTGATATATCATATTTCACACTTTGATTCAAGTGGGTTATGAACTCCCATTTTTACCCTGTATACAGATTGCAGAATCACATCAGTTACACATCCATTGATTCACATATTGCCATACTAGTGTCTGTTGTATTCTGCTGACTTTCCTATCCTCTACTATCCCCCCTAGCCTCCCTGCCCCTCCCCACTTCTCTCTCTACTCCCTCTACTGTAATAAATTTCTCCCCCTTGTATTATTTTTCCCTTTCCCCTCAATTCCTCTTGTATGTAATTTTGTATAACCCAGAGTGTCTCCTTCCAATTCCATGCAATTTCCCTTCTCCCTCCCTTCCACCTCTCATCCCTGTTTAATGTTAATCATCTTGTCATGCTCTTTGTCCCTATCTGTTCTTAGTTACTCTCCTTATATCAAAGATGACATTTGGCATTTGTTTTACAGGAATTGTGTAGCTTCACTTAGCATAATCCAGTCTAATGCCATCCATTTTCCTGCAAATTCTATGATTTTTTCATTTTTCAATGCAGAGTAATAATCCATTGTGTATTAATGCCACATTTTTTTATCCATTATTCTATTGAAGGGCATCTAAGTTGGTTCCACAGTCTTGCTGTTGTGAATTGTGCTGCTATGAATATCGATGTAGCAGTGTCCCTGTAGCATGCTCTTTTTAGGTCTTTAGTGAATAGAACAAGAAGGGGAATAGCTGGGTCAAATGGTGCTTCCATTCCCAGCTTTCCAAGAAATCTCCATACTGCTTTCCCAATTGGCTGCACCAATTTGCAGTCCCACCAGCAATGTACAAGTGTACCTCTTTTCCCACATCCTTGCCAGCACTTCTTGTTGTTTGACTTTATAATGGCTGCCAATCTTACTGGAGTGAGATGGTATCTTAGGGTGGTTTTAATTTGCATTTCTCTGACTGCTGGAGATGGTGAGCATTTTTTCATGTATTTATTGATTGATTGTATGTCCTCATCTGAGAAGTGTCTGTTGAGGTCCTTGGACCATTTGTTGATTGGGTTATTTGTGATCTTATTGTCTAATTTTTTGAGTTCTTTGTATACTCTGGATATTAGGGCTCTATCTGAAGTGTGAGTAGTAAAGATTTCTTCCCAGGATGTAGGCTCCATATTTACCTCTCTTATTGTTTCTTTTGCTGAGAAAAAACTTTTTTAGTTGAGTAAGTCCCATTTTTTGATTCTAGTTATTAACTCTTGTACTATGGGTGTCCTATTGAGGAATCTGTAGCCCGACCCCACAGTATGTACATCGTAACCAAATTTTTCTTCTATCAGACAGTGTGTCTCTGATTTGATATCAAGCTCCTTGATCCATTTTGAGTTAACTTTTGTGCATGGTGAGAGAAAGGGATTCAGTTTCATTTTGTTACATATGGATTTTCAGTTTTCCCAACACCATTTGTTGAAGATGCTATCCTTCCTCCATTGCATGCTTTTAGCCCCTTTATCAAATATAAGATAGTTGTAGTTTTGTGGATTGGTTTCTGTGTCCTCTATTCTGTACCATTGGTCCACCTGCCTTTTTCGGTACGAGTACCATGCTATTTTTGTTACTATTGCTCTGTAGTATAGTTTGAAGTCTGGTATCGCTATACCACCTGATTCACACTTCCTGCTTAGCATTGTTTTGCAATTCTGGGTCTTTTATTTTTTCATATGAATTTCATGATTGCTTTCTCTCTTTCTACAAGAAATGCCTTTGGGATTTTGATTGGCATTGATTTAACCCTATAGAGAACTTTTGGTAATATCGCCATTTTGATGATGTTAGTTCTGCCTATCCATGAACAGGGTATATTTTTACATCTTCTAAGATCTTCTTCTATTTCTCTCTTTAGGGTTCTGTAGTTTTCATTGTATAAGACTTTCACCTCTTTTGTTAGGTTGATTCCCATTTTTTTTTTAGGATATTGTGAATGGAGTGGTTGTCCTCATTTCCATTTCAGAGGATTTGTCGCTGATATACAGGAATGCATTTGATTTATGCGTGTTGATTTTATATCCTGACACTTTGCTGAATTCATTTATTAGCTCTATTAGTTTCTTTGTAGACCCTTTTGGGTCTGCTAGGTATAGAATCATGTCATCTGCAATAGTGATAATTTAAGTTATTCTTTTCCTATTTATATGCCTTTAATTTCTTTCATCTGTCTAATTGCTCTGGCCAGTCTTTTGAGAACTATATTGAACAGAAGTGGTGAGAGCGGGCATCCCTGTCTTGTTCCAGATTTTGGAGGGAATGTCTTCAATTTTTCTCCATTAAGAATGACGCTAGCCTGCGGTTTAGCATAGATTGTTTTTACAATATTGAGGAATGTTCCTGTTATTCCTAGTTTTTCGAGAGTTTTGAACATAAAGGGATGCTGTACTTTGTCGAATGCTTTTTCTGCATCTATCTAGATGATAATATGGTTTTTATTTTTAAGTCTATTGATGTGGTGAATAACACTTATTGATTTTCGTATATTGAACCCTCCTTGCATCCCAGGGATGAATCCTACTTGATCATGGTCCACATTTTTTTGATATGTTTTTGTATCTGATTCTCCAGAATTTAATTTAAGATTTTTGCATTTAGGTTCATTAGAGATATCGGTCTTTAGTCTTCTTTCTTTGAAGTGTCTATCTGGTGAAGGAATCAGAGTGATATTGGCCTCGTAGAATGAATTTGGAAGATCTCCCTCTTTTTCAATTTTCTGAAATAGCTTGAAAAGTATTGGTATTAGTTCATATTTAAAGGTTTTGTAAAAGTCTGCTGTATACCCATACGGTCCTGGGATTTTCTTAGTTGGTAGTCTTTGGATGGTTTTTTTTATTTCCTCAATTGATATTGGTATGTTTAGGTTGTCTATATCCTCCTAACTCACTCTGGTCAGATCATATGACTTAAGAAATATTTCGATGCCTTCATTATCTTCTATTATTTTGGAGTATAAGGATTCAAAGTAATTTCTGATTATCTTCTGTATTTCTGAAATATCTGTTGTGATATTGCCTTTTTCATCCCATATGATAGTAATTTCAGTTCTCTCTCCTCTTCATTAGCATGGCTAGGGGTCTGTCCATTTTATTTATTTTTTCAACGAACCAACTTTTAGTTTTGTCAATATTTTCAATTGTTTCTTTTGTTTCGATTTCATTGATTTCTGCTCTGATTTTAATTATTTCTTTCCTTCTACTTCTTTTGCTGTTGTTTGCTCTTGTTTTTCTAAGATTTTGAGATGAAGTATGAGATCATTTATTTGTTGTTTTTTTCTTTTTCTAAGGAATGAACTCCAAGCAATGAATTTTCCTCTTAGAACTGCTTTCAATGTGTCGCATATATTCCGATATATTGTGTCTGTGTTTTCATTTTTCTCTAAGAATTTTTTATTTTCCTCCTTGATGTCTTCTATAACCCATTGATCATTCAGTAACCTATTGTTCATTCTCCAAATGATGCATGGTTTTTCCTTCCTTCTTTTATCATTGATTTTTAGTTTCATTCCATTATGATAAGATAAGATGCATGGTATTATCTCTACTCCTTTAATTTGTCTAAGAGTTGCCCTGTGACATAATATATGATCTATTTTTGAGAAGGATCCATGTGCTGCTGAGGAAAAATGTAACTGCTTGATGTTGGGTTGTATATTCTATATATGTCAAATAAGTCTAGGTTATTAATTGTGTTATTGAGTTCTATAGTTTCCTATTTCAACTTTTGTTTGGAAGACCTGTCCAGTGGTGAGAGAGCTGTGTTGAAGTCTCCCATGATTATTGTATGGTGGTCTATTAGACTCTTGAACTTGAGAAAAGTTTGTTTGATGAACATAGCTGCACCATTGTTTGGGGCATACATATTTATGATTGTTATGTCTTGCTGGTGTATGGTTCTCTTGAACAGTATGTAGTGTCCCTCTTTATCCCTTTTGATTAACTTTGGCTTGAAATCTATTTTATTTGATATGAGTATGGACACACCTGCTTTTTTCCGAAGTCCATATGAGTGATATGATTTTTTCCAAACTTTCACCTTCAGTGTATGTATGTCTTTTTCTTATCAAATGCGTCTCCGGTAGGCAGCATATTATTGGGTCTTGTTTTGTGATCCATTCTACTGGCCTGTGTCTGTTAATTGGTGAGTTTAAGCCATTAACATTTATAGTTATTATTGAGATAAGGGTTGTTCTTCCAGCCATATTTGTTTATTTATGTTATTAAACATGGATTGTTTAACTCTTTGATTATTTCCCCCCTTTAATGTCTTACCTCCCACTGTTGGTTTACATTATTTTCCAATTACTCTTCCTGTAATATTTTGCCAAGGATGTTTTGAAGAGATGGTTTTCTAGCTACAAATTCTTTTAACTTTTGTTTATCGTGGAAAGTTTTAATTTCATCTTCCATCCTGAAGCTTAATTTTGCTGGATACACAGTACATGGTTGGAACCCATTTTCTTTCTGTGATTGAAAAATGTCATTCCAGGATCATCTAGCTTTCAGAGTCTTTGTTGAAAGATCAGCTGTTATCCTGATTGGTTTACCCCTAAATGTAATCTGCTTCCTTTCTCTTGTAGATTTTAAAATTCTCTCCTTATTCTGTATGTTGGGCATCTTCATTATAATGTGTCTAGGTGTGGATCTCTTATGATTTTTCACATTCGGCGTCCTGTAGGCTTTTAGAACTTGGGAATCTGTCTCATTCTTCAAGTCTGGGAAGTTTTCTCATATTATTTCATTGAATAGATTGCTCATTCCTTTGGTTTGGACCTCTATACCTTCCTGTATCCCAATGACTCTTAAGTTTGGTCTCTTTATTTTATCCCATATTTCTTGGATGTTCTGTTCATGGTTTCTTAACAGTTTGGCTGAGCTGGCTATGTTCTTTTCAAGTTGAAATACTTTGTCTTCATTGTCTGATGTTCTATCTTCTAAGTGTTCTACTCTGATGGTAGTATTCTCAATTGAGTTTTTAAGATGGTTTATTGCTTCCTGCATTTCTAGGATTTCTGTTTGTTATTTTTTACAACCTCTATCTCCCTGTATAGTTGATCTTTTGCTTCTTGGTTTTGTTTATGTAATTCATTGTTGAAGTGATCTTTCATTGTCTGATTTTGCTGTCTAATGTCTTCCTTGAGACTTCAGATCATCTGAAGAATGTATATCCTGAGTTCTTTATCTGACATTCCATCTGCTGCAGCTATTACCTCTTCTAAAGTTGTGTTGACCTGCATTGCTTGTGGTTCTTTTTTCCTTTTCTTTTCATACTGCTAGCGTTTCTTTCTGCTTGGTGAAACTGTTGTGATTTTGAAATTTTCCCCCTATATATTTATATTGCTCTTGTATATTTGAAAAGTCTTCATTGCAGGGGCAGGGGTGGCTGTGCTGTTCCACCAATTGGGGTGATATATCTACCACGCTGATGGGCCGCTAGGCCTGTTATTCTGATCGGTCGCAGGTCTGCTTACCATGCAGGCGCAGGAGGCTGCTCTCCTCTGCCCCTCCTCCAATTGGTGTGACGTGTCTACCACGCCCGTGGACCCCTGCGGTGTTCTGCCGATCGGTCGCAGGTCTGCCTACCTTGCTTGCGTGGGCGGCGGCTCTGCTCTACCCCTACCCCAATTGGGGTGACGTGACTACCACGCCGGTGGGCCGCTGGGCCTGGTCTGCCGGTTGGTCGCAGGTCAGGATACCTTGTGAGCACGGGCTACAGATCTGTTCTGCCCCTACTCCAAATGGGGTAAAGTGTCTGCCGCGCCAGCAGGCCGCTGGGCCTCTTCTTCTGGTCAGGTGCAGGTCTGCTACCTTGCAGGCACGGGTGGTGGCTCTGCTCTGCCCCTACTCCAATTGGTGTGTCGTGACTACCATGCCTGCAGGTTGCTGGGCCTGTTCTGGGCATGGGCAAAGGCTCTGCTTTGCCCCTACTCCTATTGGGGTAATGTGACTACCATGCCGGTGACCCACTGGGATTGTACTAGGCACGGGAGAAGGCTCTGCTCTGCAACAACTCCAATTGGGGTGACGTGACTACCACACCTGTGGGTCGCTGGGCCTGTTCTGGGCCCGGGTAGCGGCTCTGTTCTGCCTCTACTCCAATTGGGTTGACGTGACTACCATGCAGGTGTGTCACTGGGTCTGTTCCAGGTGCGGGCAGCTGCTCTGCTCTGCCCCTCTGGCTTGATGACAAAGTGAGAGAGACCCGGGTGTTTGTGACTCACTTTCTTCACCAGGAGACCAACTGTTTCTGTCACTGCTGGTATCAATGAAGTTATCTCCTCTGCTGCTTTCTGATGACATCAGAAATTTGTCATGTTGGTATCCCATGTGAAAGGCAGCATTTCGTTCCCTTTTCTGGGTGACCAAAGCAATGGGTGAGTCCTGACCGGCCCTCACAAGCCGCGTCTCAATCCTGTTGCCACTGCCTATGAAGGCTCGGTTGATATTTACCTCCACAGTATTCAGCAAGACCCGGAACGAGAAGCAGTTTCCGCGGGTTCTTTAGCCCTGGGCCAGATCAGTTCCGAGAGGCGGAATTCGGCCGCTCTCGGCTTGGTGTATGTTCTAATAGGAGCAGGCTCCAAGACGGAGTTTCTGCAGGTTCTTTGGCACTGAGCCTGAGTAATTTGTCTGTGACACAAAGGTGAATGGCATCCTGAAATTACCTGTTCTATAGCTGAATGAGCTTCGATCAGTCGAAAACAGGGATGGTGACATCAGCTCTCCAAGATGGTGGCCGCTGGCTTCCTCTGTGGTCTGACCGGTGTGGAGAACCGAATTGGACCGCATCCTTTCCCGTCTCAAACCCAGAATTCAGCACTTACCACAGTGATTGCATACCTGTCAGGAGCCCACAGAATCCACACCGCTGTATATTTGCATTGCTATCTCTTCGTTTCCCAGTGCACGCCGCAGACTCTAGCCACAGACCGATTTCCTGAATAAGCAGCATGACCCTCTATGCGGACAAATCACTCGTGTTTGAGCCCGCGTAGCTGATCCTCGTGAGATGGAAATATGTCCACTAGGTTTTGGAGCACCCAAATTTTGCTGGAAATTTCTAACAAGATAGGTTTTAGCCATTATAACTCGTCATTCTCCCGCACAGTGACGCGGTACATGGGGGTGATGCACTCCCTTCACCACCATCATATGATCCCCCAAAGTTAGTTTTCAGTACTAAGAAACAAATATGTATTTCTGGTGGATGAATAATTCTGAGAATATTCTTGTGAAAACTTGATTATTAATCCAAATACATGAATATGAGTGAATTTAGGGAGTGTATAATAAGAAAAATATACTTCATATTTTGAAAAATCTGGAGAGTGAATATATATATATATATATATATATATATATATATATATATATATATATATACACACACATACACACACAGACATTAAAAAGTAGCATTATGTATGCCAATCGAAATTCACCACGAAGTAATATATCATCCACAGATCCAAAAATATTCATTTTAATGAACATGGATTTATGTTGTTCAAATAAGAAGCTCACTCATATGTTGAATTTTCAGTTTCAACAGCATTTAGTAGGAGTGATCTCTTCTCACAATTTGCATCTGCCAAGCCAGCCACCTCACAAAATGTACGAGTGATACCAGGTAGAATTCTATATGTGCATATAAAAATACATGTGATGAATAGGCTACAGAGAAAGGGAGACAGTTATTCACATGTTTGTTAACTTTTAAAACACATGGAGAACTATTTCAATTAAAATTCGCTAGATTTATAACACCTACCATTTATCATACGAAAGGCAAGTTCAACTATACACCATGCCTCCTGTGAACCTCTTGTATTTCTATTCTGTTTGGGTTATTTTTCTCCACCATATTAGGATTAAAAGTCAAAGTCTAGTAGGGTATGTGTTAGTGTCAGGGATTCAGTATTTCGAATGGAAAATTGGAAAATGTATCAAATGTGTATGCAAATATGTGCTACACAAAAATCTTCCCACCCTCATTCAGCACAATACCTTGACATTACCTTCGCCCCACATAAGACACAATTAGAGGAGAAGAGTTAGAAAATCTGTGAATACATATGTGTAATGAAAAATGCTCAGGAGTTCACAAATTTGCAGGTGGTAGAGGAGTTTCCAAAAGTAAGGGACAGGGAAAAACTCCACAAACATGAAGTTCTGCCAGCCTAACATTTGGAGAATCTGCCTCTGAGGTTGGGCAATGAAATATATGCTGTTGTCAGGAGCATTAGCTTCATTTGTTGTGAGACCATCATAGCTGAGTCTTCATCTATGTGATCTGGATGACATGGATTCTTATTTTCCAATGAACATGAGGCAGCAGTGCTGAATTTTCTATTTGTAGGTAACCTGTGGCCACTGGGGTCTAAGTGTCTCCCCTTGTGGACTGTAATTCCATTTGGTCATCCTCCACTATTCGTGGTATTTCTTGCTGCTGCACTGGGAGATTGGTGTTTGCTTCATGAAATACAAGGATTTCAAATGGGACACAGTGCTGAAGTAAGTTCTGTCAAGTGTGGTGGGTCAGGTTCGTCAGGAGAATGCACCAACCAGGCTTCTATCCCACATAGCTTGCCCCATTGACCATAGCAACCTGATTCTGAACATTGCCCTAAAACCTCTCCATATAACAATATGCTTTTACATATAAGGGTCTACTCGCTGCAAAATGTCAGTCAAAATCTATTTGGAAGCCAATGGCAGATCCAAATGCCCCCACCACAGATGTTTTATTACACACCTGCCAACCACTACTCTAGTACAACTACTCAGCAGGATCCAACTTACTGGCATCTCTGTTCAACACCATTTTCATAAAACCCAGTCAATCAAGGCACTGTCTTGTATACTCATGATCAGCAACAGGACATCCAAATATTCTCCAGTGCTACCCGGTCATGGGAATTTCAAAAATTTCATGGTATTGATATAGCCAAATTTCAAGGATGAAGTTGGAGGCACTGTGAATTTTAATTCACTCAGAAACCATTAAATGGTGAGGAAGCTCATTTCAATGAAAACTCTGGAGAATTCTTACAGGAAAGGCTTCCAAAAGTGGCGAAAAGTCAGATTAAGCCAGGCCCCTTGAGGTCTACAATGTATGGTCCATGTGTGATTCGACTCTCAAATATGGCTGCCAAGTCTTTAAGAATAATATCATGTGATATCCTGGCTGAGATTCCCTGTGCTCTGTGGAAAGTCAACTTGGGCCTAGATGTCACTTTCCAAGGGCAACTCTCATGCATGGCCATCTAAAATTCCAACACAATTCCTGGCAATAATTCTCTGAGATCAGTAAAAGAACTCAGTCTCTAAGGGGAATCGCACCAAAGTGCAAGCCTAGGTGGACCCAGAGATCTCTTCCAACCGCCAGACAAATATCCACAATTAAAACCAAACACTCTCACATGGCCCTCATCTTCTTCCATATAGACACTCATCATATTCTCTGGCTGGAGGTTTCCATAAGGGACGCAGCCCATGACAGTGTCCAAAATAAGCTCCCTGCCCCTCATTTGCCTAATGTCAGGGTGGCCTGGACTCTCTTCCTGTGAACCAGTAGTGATCAAATAGGCCTGCCTTTAATATTGCTTGGCTTCTCCAACTTGAGGCCTTCTAGCTTTGGGGTTTAGATTCTTTAAGTGAATTGGTGTCATGAAAATGAAACACCTATGGCCTAGCCTCTGCAGGGCTTTGAAGAACTCATTTGACCCAAAGGATCCCTATTCTCACTTGATGGATATCAGGAACCTACCAGAGGAAGGCAAGAGAGTTCATCAACAATATCTGATCTTTTTGCCATTTTGGTTTTGGATGCATGCATGGGATCTATCTTTAGATCCATCAGGTGCTGAGAATCTAAGCCACAGCCTCACACAGGGCCAACAGGCTGATTCAGACATATCCCAATCCTAAGCAATTAAGCAAAGAGTCACAGGTGATTCCCATTCATTTCCATTTGAAAACTGTTTTCTTCAGGGTTCACAAAGTGGTGGCTTGAGGCAAAAAACTTCCTGACATTCAACAGAACAATAGGTAAGCAAAAGGAACAAAGAGGGGTTTCTCCACTGAGACTTTCCTGGTCAACAGATATTTGAGATTTCTGAGATGCTAGCCATTTCTTTCAGCTATAAAGTATATAGCCATGTCACAGATCTTGGAGGTACAAATCTTGGACACAAAACCACGATACTATTCTGGAGAGTGGCCAGAATTGAGAAAGAAAACAGGAAATTAGGAAGCTTGTAGGTGTTGCCCATCCATAAGGCAAGCCAGAGTCCACTCATGAATTGGGCAGGATGAATGCTGGGAAGCTTTCTACTAGACAGGACACATCCATTGATGCATTGTCTTTTCTAATGTCTACAACAATGGACTCAGTGGGATACACACACTTAGAAACACTCGCCTTGTCAAAGGACTTAATAGAAATATTCCACTCCATACCAAACAAACCGCCTTTCCTACCTATTCTCAGAACATGAGACAAAACCACAAACTCACACCCACACCCAAAAAGGCACCTCCTTCCCCCTAGTAGGTCTGTGACTCCCTGGAGTGTCGTCTGACTGGTGGGCCATTCTATGTTCTTCCAAAATGACCTCTCCTGTCTCAGATCATGTCTGCTTGGCCAACTCTGTGAAGTTCTCAAGAGCCAGCGGTGAGACACTACCTGCTTTCTCAGGAAAAGTCCCTCTTCAGAGGTTTCCTGGCATTTGGCCATCCTCACATCTGTAGGTACCAAGAAAGACTGACTCTGTCCTTGGTAAATCCAAACATGTCAGACCACTGGGACTAGGACAGGGACTGTCTCTTGGTGCCTGGCTTCCTGGATTTCAAGTTCAGAGAGTTCCATCACCAAGGAAGTGAGGTGAGATCACTTCCTTCAGGATATGAATGATGTCACTGCCTTGGCAACCACTTTGTCCTAACAGTTGCTTCCAAAAGTATCATGAGGTTGAGGCTGTCCTGATTTTCATGGGACACTTTCTCTAGTTAAAATGTTATATCAACCATAAGCACCCGGGAACAGCTTCCACACAGGACTGGTTTGGTCCATGTTCTATACATTAAGAAGAGAGAGACTGATTCAGACACAACCCTCCATCCTGACCAGGATGATTGCCATGGAAGATGACTTTTGCTTTCTGAGGTACTTCATAGCTGCCTTCATCTTCACCAGGGATCATTTCTGCATGAACATTTGAGTTTCTCAGCAGGTGAAGATCCCCTAGATTCCTGTAGTTTAATACCCACACTGTTATTGCTCTCCTGCAAAGTGAGTGTATGGTTACGGTTAATAATATGTTCGATTTGGGTTAGGAATCATTCTGCAGGATGAATAATGGGATTGGGAACCTGCGATATTTATAAGAATATATACGTGAAATATATGTATGAAAACGGGAATCTAAGAAAGATTTGAAGCCCAGAAGGGCATTGGGCCCTTTATTTGGATACTTAGTGTTGAATTATGTTCTGTACAGTTGTCTCAGTTAAATCGAAATACAGTGGCATAGGACCTTGTACCTTGGATGATTGAATGTAGAAGAGAACATCCAGTCAAAAAGGGATAGTCAGTAGGATTAGGAAGATAGTCAGTAGTTTTAGGAAGAAGAGTGAGTATATGATTTGGAATAAAAAGCTTCTTTAGCAATAGGGTTTCATTTAGAGAGTGAATGGAAATGTCAGCACATGTGAAGAGTCAGTCACAATGATGAACTGGGGAAAATATGTAGGAAAGCAGGTGTCAATAGAGACATTACGAAATCAGGCAAAGTATAAAGTGAGTGATAGGATTAGACATTTTCAACAGGGTTGAGTTTGAATACATAATCATAGGAAAAAACAAATATCTCGTCACGAATGGGAATGACATTTGAGAGCATTAGGCAACCTGGACATGGATGTTATTAGTTATCCACGTTCACTTTCCTTTTAGGCTTTGGTACAATCATAAGTGTGACATTTTTATGGTTTTTTTTTTTTTGTTCAGAATATTACTGTGATAAAATGTATATGTAGATCAGGTGGCATGAGTATTTCTTTCACCATTTCTGGGAGCAATATTTTGAAGACGTATACATTAGTATTAGGGGTACAAAGAGGTGTACCCTGTGTCTATTAATATAGAGATAATGCATGAATAGACCATACTATGAATAAATAACGTAACTGATTCCACTTTAAATAATGGATTGAATTGATATGTGAAAATATATAAGAAATCTTATATTGATATACAATCATTCATTCCAACCAGTTATATATCTAATGGTAATATTAGGATTATGGTTTATGATGAATGGTGTTTGAGTTTTGCTTTACACGTGATGATGTTAAACAAAAATAATATGTTTGGAAAGAAGTCTCATGAAAAGACCAGTCAAGAAACATGGAGGAATACATGTGTTCTGAATCAGGAAGTAATTGATCGTGAAACAAATGCCTATAAATTTTCTAATTTGTGACTGAAATATATATCCCATCATGTGCATGAACTGAAGACATAGTAACGTACAAGTGTTGAATAAAAATGAAAGTCAAAATACACATCATGTCCCCTAGGAATCTACTTGCATTCATTTTAAACTGGCTAAGTAACTGTAGAAATATTAGGGTTTGTATGCACCATTCACTGAATTTAGTTTTCAGTACTAGGAAACAATATGTATTTCAGGTGGATGATTATTTCTGAAAATAATCTTGTTGAAAGTTGATTATAAATCCACAGATATGAATATGAATGTATTTAGGGGCGTGCATAATAAGACACATATATTTCATATTTTGAAAAATCTAAAGAGTATATATATATATATATATTATATATATATATATATATATACACACACACACACGCAAATGCACAGATATTAAAAAGTAGCAATACAGGAGATCCATTATGAAGGCAGGCATGGAGAATTCAAGTCTCTGATCTCTTCAGCTGCGCGGGCATAGGGAGTCGTAAACTGTCTAAATGCTGTTTGCTCAGAATCACTAGGCAATATTGACCTGTTGTGAATCTGGGGCGAACAGTCTGGGCCCCTCAGAACACACACAAAGCCCGGATTGGCTACATTCAAGCTTAGATTCATCTGGTTTTTGTGACTCAGCACTAACATTCCCGCTGAAATAATTGGTCGGGCTTTCGGAATTGACAGAGTTAAAAGCCAACTGAGCCTTCATAGGCAGTGGCCACAGGATTGAAATGGGGCTTGGGAGAGATAGTCAGGACCCACCTGTTGCATTGGTCACCCAGCAAAGGGAACGAACGGTCACCATTTGAATGGGATACCACCATGGCAGCGAACTGACGTCACAGTCGGAGGAGATAACTTCATTGAAACCAGTGCGACAAGTGTGTTATCCCATTGCCATCTCTCTCAACACCGCAGGGAAACCTCAAGGGCACTTCCCACCTCTGCCGTAATGGCCCCTCCCAGCTCTCCAAGGAGCGCGATACCCAGACCTAGGGAATCAGGATTGGCTCGGGACTCGAGGCGTGTAATTGCCGGGTACTGCTCCCACCAGTGCTGACAATTGAGGTCTCTTACACCACCTACCGGGGCCATGGCTCCCGAAGGGCAAGCAAATTCGCTGGGGTTTCTCAGCCCCAAGCTCTACAAACTTAGGGTCTGAGGGAGGCAATCAAGGAGAGTGTGCCCAGCCGTTCATGGAAACAGGGCTACCAGGAGCAGAGGCCTGGCTTGTAACCAGTATTGTGGTGAGCGTCACAGGTGAGTGGGGCCTGGCTTGAGGAAGCACAAGAGAAGGCCCTAGGCACTCAGGGTTGGAGACCCGCCCAGTCTGGGAGGAAGAGCTGCTGCACAGTGATTGGTTCCCACTTATTGAGAGGAGAAGCTTGGCCCAGTGCGCACAGCTCCACCTACTGGAAGAGAAGTTAATTGAACTCTAGGACTGCATGTATTATTACTATTTTTTTATTTGTATTTTTTTCTTTTTCTTTCATTTTCATTTTTGTTGTTGTTGTTCATTAACTTTTTTAAATGTTTTTATTTTTTTAATTTATTTTATTTTATTATTATTATTATTAATATTATTATTTTAAATTTTAATTTTCAATTTTTTAATCATCATTATTACTTAAAATTTTCTTTCTTTATTTTCTATTTTTTTGTCTTTTCATTTCATTTCAATTTTTTTATTCCCCATTACTTGAATTCTACCTGCCTACTCTCATTCTCTTTAGAGACTTCTCCCTTTTCTTCTAATATCTTTCCTCTCAAGCATCAAATAAATTTATAAGAGTAAGCAGTAACTCAGTAGTCAAACAGAACGAGAAGTAACATGAGAAGCATAAAAAAGCAAGGAAGAATAGGAGTACGAACAATGAAGGACAGCCTAAATATTCAAGAGCACCTAGAGTCATCAGAAAAATGGTCATATAAAGAACTCAAGGAATACCTTAGACAGATGGAATGGAACCTTAAAGAGGATACGAGACAGCAAAAACAAACAGTGATAGAACGCATTGGAAATAAATTACATAAACAGATAAAATAAGAAATTAAGCATCTTTATCAGGAGATAGAGATTATTAGAAAAATCAAACAATAATTCTAGAAATCAAGGAAATGATAAACAAAATTAAAAATTCAATTGAGAGTATCACTAACAGTGTAGAGCAAGTAGAAGACAGAATGAAGACAAAATATATCATCTTGAAAAAAGTCTAGCCAACAAAGAAATGCTGTAAAAAATTATGAGAAAACATTCAAGAGATATGGGATAACATAAAAAAAAAAAAAAAAAAAAAAAACTAATGAGTCATATGGATAGAGGAAGGTACAGAGATTCAAACCAAGGGAATGAGAAACCTGCTGAATGAAATAATTACAGAAAACTTTCCAGAAATAAAAATGGAAAGGGATAAACAAATTGTAGATGCTTACAGGACATCGAGCACACAAAATCACAGTAGACCAATGCCAAGACACATTGTTATGAAGATATCCAATATACAGAACAAAGAGAAAATATTAAAAGCTACCAGAGAAAGGAGGCAGATTACAATCATTACAATCAGGGGTAAACCAAAAAGGTTAACAATGGATTTTTCATCATAGATGCTGGAAGTGAGAAGATCCTGGAACAACGTACTTCAAACACTGAAAGACAATGGATGCCAACCAAGAATTATGTATCCAGCAAAATTAAGCTTAAGGTAAGACAACGAGATAAAAATATTTCATGATAAACAAAACCTAAAAGAATTTGCAGCCAGATAACCAGCATTGCAAAGCATCTTGAGCAAAACACTACACGAGGAAGAAATGAAAATCAACAACGAAAACCATGAGTGAGAAGTGCTCAGTAATGACAGAGGGCGGGGGAAAAGCTAATCATGGAGAAACAAACTAATTTAAAAAAAAGATATAAGCAAACATGGGTGGCAGTACAAACCATATATCAATAGTAACTCTAAAAGTAAATGGCTTAAACTCTCGAATAAAGTGACATAGGCTTGTAACTTGAAATAAAAAAAAAATCCAACAATATATTGCCTCCAGGGGACACATCTGAATGGAAAAGACATACACAGGCTGAAGGTGAAAGATTGGGAAAATTTATACCATGCACACGGTCCTCGTAAGCAAGCAGGGGTGGCCATCCTCCTATCGAATAAAATCGACCTCAAGACTAATTAATCAAAAGGGATAAAGAAGAAAATTATATACTGCTAAAATGAACCATTCACCAACAAGACATAACAATTATCAATATTCACGCAGCAAATAATGGTGCTGTGATGTTCATAAAACAAATTCTCCTCAATTAAAGAATCAAATAGACCATAAAGTAAAGGACAGGGTAAACACTCCACAAAAAGGAGCTCTGCTGGCCTAAGAATTCTTGGGAAACGGCTTATGAGGTTGGGCACTTGAAATATATGTTGTTGTCATGAGCTTTAGCTTCCTTTGTAGTGAGACCATCATAGCTGGGTCTGCATCTATGTAACCGAAAGACATGGTTTCTTATATTCCAATGAACATGAGGCAGCAGTGCTCAATTCTCTCTTTGTAGCTAAACTGTGTCCACTGGAAGCTAAGTGTCTCCCAGTGGGGACTGTGAAGACATTTGGTCATCCTCCACTTTTCGTGGTATTTCTTGCTGCTGCACTGGGAATTTGGTATTTGCTTCACAAAACATAAAAAGTTCATCTGAGATACAGTGCTGGAGGGAGTTCTGTCACGTGTGGTGGGTCAGGGTCTGCAGGAGAATGCACCAACCAGGCTTGTATCCCACATAGCTTGCCCCAATAACCATAGCAACCTGATTCTGAATATTGCCCTGAAAACTCTCCATTTAACAAGATGCCTTTACATATAAGGGTCTGATGTCTGCACTATATCAGTCACAAAAAATTTGGAAGCCAATGGCAGATTCACATGGCCCCACCATGATGTTTTATCACACACCTGCCCACCACTGCTCTAGCCCCCCTACTCAGCAGGCTCCAAATTACTGGCTTCTCTTGTTCTACACCATTTTAATGAAACCCAGTCAAAAACAAGGCACTGTCTGGTATACACATGATCAGCAACAGGACATCAAAAGTTTCTGCAGTGCCACCTGGTCATGGGAATTTCAAAAATTTCATGGTATTTATCTAGAAATTTTTCAAGGATGAAGTTAGAGGCACTGTGGGTTTCAATTCATTCAGGAACCATTAAGTGTTGAGAAAGTTCATTACAATGAACGCTCTGGAGAACTCTCACAGTCAATGCTTCTCAAACAGTTGCCAAAAGGTCTCCTAAAGCCAGGCCAACTGACATCTACAATGTGAGGTCCATGTGTGTTTTGACTCTCAAATATGGGTGCTAAGTCTTTCAGAATAAAATCATGTGATATCCTGGCTGAGATTCTCAGGCCTCTGTGGAAACCACCCTGGGCCTAGATATCAGTTTCCAAGAGTGAGTCTCATGCGTGGCCTCCTAAAATCCCAACACAATTCATGGCAATACTTCTCTGAGATCAGTTTCAGAACTCAGTCTCTAAGGGGAATCACACCAGAGTTCAAGCCCAGGTGGACCCAGTCATCCCTTCCATCCGCCAAAAAATGACCACAATTAAAATCAAAACACTCCCACAGGGCCATCATCTTCTTCCATGTAGACACTCATCATAACCTCCAGCTGGAGGTTTCTATGAGCCCAAATAAGCTCACTTGCCCCTCATTTGCCTAAAATCATGATGGCCTGGACACTCTTCCTGTGAACCAGGAATGATCAAATATTCCTGCTGTTAAAGTGTTCCACTTCTCCAATTTGAGGCCTACTGGCTGTAGGGTATAGATTCTTTATGTGATTTGGAGTCATGAGAAAACCCAAGCAAATATGGGCTAGCCTCTGCAGGGATTTCAAGAACTCATTTGACCCAAAGGATCCCTATTCTCACTTTATGGAGGTCAGGAACCTAAAACAAGAAGGCAAAAATATTCATCAACAATGACTGCTCTTTTGGCCATTTTAGTTTTGGAAGCACATGGGATCTTTCTTTAGATCCATCAGGTGCTGAGAATCAAAGCCACAACCTCATACAAGGACAAGAGGCTGATTCAGACACATCTCATTCCAAATCAATTAAGCAAAGAGCCACAGGTGATGTCCATACATTTCCATATGAAAACAGTTTTCTTCAGGCTACACAAAGGGGTGGCCTGAGGCAAAGACCTTCCTGACATTCAGGGTAATAGAAATAGAAGTAAGCAAATGGCCCAAAGAAGGGTTTCTCCACTGAGACTTTACTGATCACACTGAAATCTGAGTTTTCTTAGATGCTCCCATTCCCTTCAGCAATCCAGTACATGGCCATGTCACAGAATCTTGTGGTGTTACATATTTGGGAAACAAAACCATGAGCCTATTCTGGAGAGTGGCCAGAATTCACGAAGAAAACAGGAACTTTAGAAGATAGTAGATGTTGCCCATCCATAAGGCAAGCTGCAGTCCATTCATTAATTGGGCAGTATGAATGCGGGGAAGCTTTCAACTAGAGACAACACATCCATTGATGCATTCTCTTTTCTAATGTATACAACCACGGATACAGTGGGATACACAGACCTAGAAACACTCACCATGTCAAACGACTTACTAGAAACAGTCCACTCCAAACCAAACAAACCACTTTTCCTACCTATTCTCAGAACATGAGAAAAAACCACAAACTCACACCTACAACGGCAAAGGCACTTCCTTCCCCCAAATAGGTCTGTGACTATCCGGAGTGTCTTCTGACTGGTGGGCCATATTATGTTCCCCCAAAATGGCCTGTCCTGTTTCAGATCTGGTCTCCTTGTCCAACTCTGTGAAGTTGTCAGGAGCCAAAGGTGAGCCACTACCTGCTTTCTCAGGAAAGGCCCCTCATCAGAGCTCTGCTGGCATTTTTCCATCCTCACATCAGTAGGTACCAAGAAAGACTGACTATGTCTTTGGGAAAAGCAAACAAGTTAGCCCATTGGAACTGGGAGTGGGACTGGCTCTGGGTGCCTTCCTTCCTGGATCCCAGGTTCAGAGAATTCCATCACCAAGGAAGTGAAGTGAGGTCACTTCTTTCAGGAACTGAATATGGTCACTACCTTGGTAACCACTTTGTGCTAACAGTTGCATCCAGGGTTCCCATGAGATGGAGGCTGCCCCAACATCCTGTGACACATTCAGAAGTTAGAATGGTATATCAACCATAGGCACCAGGGAACAGCTCTCCACAGAGGCCTGGTTCAGTCCATCTTCTCTTCATTAAGAAGAGAGAGGCAGATTCAGACTATCAATTAATCCTGACCAGGTTGTTTGCCATGGAAGATGACTATTGCTCTCTCAGGTCCTACATAGCTGCCTATATCTTCTGCAAGGATCATTTCTCCATGGATCTTTGATGTTCTCAGCAGGTGGAAGATTATCTACATTCCTATATTGTAAGACCCACACTGTCCTTGCTCTTAAGTAAGTTATACTGAGGGAACAGTGTATGGTTAGGGTTAATAACATGTTCAATTTGGGTTACAAATAATTCTGAGGGATGAATAATGATATTGGCAAAATGCGATATTTACAAGACTATATATGTGAAACATAAGTATGAAAGCAGAAATCTATGTAAGATTTGAAGCCCAGAAGGGCATTGGGGACTTGAGTGGGATACTTAGCTTTGAGTAATGTGCAGCACAGATGTCTCAGATAAATCAATATACACTGGCATCGTACCTTGTACCTTGGATATTGAATGTTGAAGAGAACATCCAGTCAAAAACTGATAGTCGGTAGGATTAGGAAGGTAGTTGGTAGGTTTAGAAAGAAGAGTGAGTATAGGATTTGGACCAAAAGTTCTTTCGCAATAAGATTTCGGGTAGAGAGTGTATGTAAATGTAAGCACATGTGAAGAGTCCGTCACAATGATGAACTGGGGAAAACATGTAGGAAAGCAGATATCAATAGAGACATTAGGAAATCAAGCAAAGTATAAATTGTGTGATAGGGTTAGACATTTTCAACAGGTTTGAAGTTGAATATATAATCTTAAGAAGAAACAAATATGTAGTCAAAAATAGAATTGATATTTGAGAGCATTAGGCAACCTGGACATGGATGTTTTTAGTAATCCATGCTCACTTTCCATTTACGCTTTGGTACAATTGTAAGTGTGACCTTTGCTTTTTGTGTCCAGAATATTTCTGTAATAAAATGTGTATGTAGATCAGGTGAAAAGAGTATTTCTTCCACCAATTCTGCGAGCAATATTTTGAAGACTTACAAATTAGTATGGGGGTACAAATAGGTGTACCCTGTTTCAATGAATATAGACATAATGCATGAATAGACCATACTGTGAATAAATAATATAACCGGATCCACTTTAAATAATGGATTGAATAAATATCTGAAAATTTATAAGAAATTTTATATTGATATGCAATCATTCATTCCAACCAGTTATATATCTAACGATAATCTTAGGATTATGGTTTATCATGAAGGGTGTGTGAGTTTTGGTTCAAAATTGATTATGGAAATCGAAAATAATATATTTGGAAAAAAGTCTCATGAATAGACCAGTCAAGAAACATAGAGGAATACATGTGTTCTGGAGCAGGAAGTGATTGAAAGTGAAACAAATGCCTATAAATTTGCTAACTAGTGAATAAAATATATATACTGAGATTTGCATAAACTGAAGAAATAGTAATGTACCAGTGTGGAATAAAAATTAATGTCAAAATACACATCATGTCCCATAGGAACCTACATGCATTGATGTTAAACTGGGTCAGTTAAAGTAGACATATTAGGATTTGTATGCACCTTTTACTGAAGTTAGTTTTCAGTACTAGGAAACAAATATGTATTTCGGGTGGATGAATATTTCTAAGAATAATCTTGTGAAAAGTTGATTATTAATCCACATACATGAACATGAATGAATTTAGGGAGTGTATATAAGACACACATATTTCATATTTTTAAAAATATGGAGAGTATATATATATATACATATATATATATATATATATATATATATATATATATATATATATACATATATATACACACACACACACACACACACACAGACACAGACATTAAAAAGTAGCAATATATATGCCAATCGAAATTCATCATGAAATATATATCATAAAGATGCAAAAACATTCATTTTAGTGAACATGGGTTTATGTATAATGTTGTTCCACTGGGAAGCTCACCCATAGGTTGAATTTTCAGTTCCAACAGCGTTTAGGAGGAGTGATCACTTCTCACACTTTGTATCTGCTAAGTCATATACCTCACAAGGATGTACGTGTGATACCTTGTAGGATTCTATTGGTGCATATAAAAATACATGTGCTGAATAAGCTCCAGAGAATGGGAGACAGTAATTCACATATTTGTTAACTTTAAAAACACATGGAGAACTATTTCAATTAAATATTGAATAGATTTATAACACCTACCCTTTATCATGCAAAAGGCAAGTCCAACTCTGAACTGCAAGTATTTATGTACTGTTTGGGTTATTTTCTTCCATCATATTTGGATTAGTAGTCAGAGTCTAGTAGAATATGGGTTAGTGTCAGGGATTCAGAATTTCAAATGGAAAATAGAAAAATTAATCTTCTGACTCTCATCCAGAACAATGCCTTGTCATTACTTTGGCCCCAAGGGAGACACAATTAGAGTAGAAGAGTTACAAAATCTGTGATTACATTTCTGGAATAGAAAATGCTCAGGAGTGCACAAACTTGGAGGTGGAATAGGAGTTTCCAAAAGTAAGGACAGGGTACACACTCCACAAACATGAAGCTCTGCTTGCCTAAAATTTCTTGAGAAACTGCCAGTGAAATTGGGCACTGAAATATAGGTTGTTGTCAGGAGTTAAGCTTCCTTTGTAGTGAGACCCTCAAAGCTGTGTCTGCATCTATGAGACCTGGAGGACAACATTTCTTATTTTCCAATGAACACGAGGCAGCAGTGCTGAATTCTCTCTTTGTAGGTAAACTGTGGGCACTGGGGGCTTATTGTCTCCCCGTGTGGACTGTGAAACCATTTGGTCATCCTCCACTTTTCGTGGTGTTTCTTGCTGCTGCACTTGGAGTTTGGTTCATGCTTCACGAAATACAAGGAGTTCAACTGGGAAACAGTGCTTGAGGTAGTTCTGTCACGTGTGGTGGGTCAGGGTCTGCAAGAAAATTCACCAACCAGGCTTCTATCTCTCAAAGATTGCCCGCTTGTCCATAGCAACCTGATTCTGAACATTGCCCTGAAACTACGCCATATAACAAGATGCTTTTACATATAAGGGTCTGATGTCTGCACTCTGTCAGTTACAAGCCATTTGGAAGCCAATGGCAGATACAAATGGCCCCACCATGATGTTTTATCACACACCTCTCTACCACTGCTCTAGGCCCACTACTCAGCAGGCTCCAAAATACTGGCTTCTCTGTTCTAAACAAATTTCATGAAACCCTGTCAATCAAGGCACTGTCTGGTACACTCATGGTAAGCAACAGGACATCGAAAGTTTCTGCAGTTCCACCTGGTCATGGAAATTTCAAAAATTTCGTGTTATTTATCTAGCCATTTTTCAAGGATGACGTTGGATGCACTGTGGATTTCAATTATTCAGGAACCATTAAATGTTGAGAAAGTTCATTTCAAAGAAAATTCTAGAGAACTCTCACAGGCAAGGCTTTCCAAAGAGTGGACAAAGGTCACTTGAAGCCAGGACAATTGAGGTCTACAATGTGAGGTCCTATGTCTTTTGACTCTCAACTATGGCTGCCAAGTCTTTCAGAATAAAATCATGTGATATCCAGGCTGAGATTCCCAGTTCTTTGTGGAAAGCCACCCTGGTCCTAGATCTCAGGTTCCAAGGGCGACTCTCATGCGTGGCCTCCTAAAATCCCAACACAATTCATGGCAATACTTCTCTGAGATCAGTTTCAAAACTCAGTCTCTACGTGGAAACACACCAGAGTTCAAGACCAGTTGACCCAGTCATCTCTTCCAACCGCCACACCAATGACCAGAATTAAAACCAAAACACTCCCACATGGCCCTCATTTTCTTCCATATAGTCACTCATCATAACCTTGGCTGGAAGTTTTTATGAGGCACACAGCCCAAGACAATGTCAAAATAAGCTCCCTTGCCCTTCATTTGTCTAAAGTCAGTGTTTCCTGGACAACGTTCCTGTGAACCAGGACTGATCAAAGAGGCATGCCATTAATACTGTTCTGCTTTTCCAATTTGAGGCATACTGACTGTCGGGTATAGTTTCTTTATGTGATTTGCAGTCATAAGAAAACCCAAGCACCTATGGGCTAGCCTCTGCAGGGCTTGAAGAACTCAGTTGACCCAAAGATCCCTGTTATCACTTGATGGAGATCAGGAACCTTACAGAGGAAGGCAAGAGACTTCATCACAATGACTTCTCTTTTGGCCATTTTGGATTTGGATGCACACATGGGATCTTTCTTTAGATCCATCAGGTGCTGAGAATCTAAGCGATAATCTCAAACTGCACTGAGAGGCTGATTCAGACATATCCCTTTGCAAAGCAATTAAGCCAGGAGCCACAGGTGATGCCCATTTATTTCCATTTGAAAACTGTTTTTTTCAGGCATTGGAAATGTGGGGCCTTAGGCAAAGACCTTCCTTACATTCAGGGCAACAGAACAATAGGTAAGCAAAATCCCAAAGCAGATTTTCTCCACTGAGACTTTCCTGGTCACACTGATATCTGAGTTTTCTGAGATATTCACCATTCTCTTCAGCTATCCAGTACATGGCCATGTCCCAGATTGTGGAGGAGATACATATCTTGAACACAAAACCATGAGCCTATGGGAGAGTGGCCAGAATTCAGGAAGAAATCACGAATGTAGGAAGGTAGTAGGTGTTGCCCATCCATAAGGTAACCTGCAGTCCATTCATAAATTGGACAGGATGAATTCTGCGAAGATTTCTACTAGACAGGACACATCTATTGATGCATTCTCTTTTCTATTGTCTACAACCACGGACACAGTGGGATATCCAGACATAGAAACACTCGCCTTCTCAAAGGACTTACTAGAAACAGTCCACTCCAAACCAAACAAACCGACTTTCCTACATATTCTCAAAACATGAGACAAAATCAAAAACACACACACACACACACCCACAAAGGCACCTTCTTTCCCCAAATAGGTCTGTGACTATCCAGAGCGTCCTCTGACTGGTGGGCCATACTATGTTCCCCTGAAACGGGCTGTGCTATGTCAGATCTGGTCTCCTTGGCCAAAACTGTGATGTTATCAGGAGCCAGCGGTGAGTCACTGCCTGTTTTCTCAGGTAAAGCCCCTCTTCAGAGCTTTCCTGGCATTTGCCCATCTTCAATTTAGTTGCCAAGAAAGACTGACTCTGTCCTTCTTAAATCCAAACATTTGAGACCACTGGGACTTGGACTGGGACTGCCTCAGGGTGCCTGGCTTCCTGGATCCCAAGTTCAGAGTGTTCCATCAACAAGAAAGTGACATAGGTCACTTCGTCTAGAACTGAATGAGGTCACTGCCTTGGCAACCACTTTGTCTTAACAGTTGCTTCCAAGGGTCCCTGAGATGGATCCTGCCCCTACTTCCTATGACAGTTTCACAAGCTAGAATGGAATATCAACCACAGGCACCCGGGAACAGCTCTCCACACAAGCCTGGTTTGGTCTATCTTCTCTACATTAAGAAGAGAGAGACTGCTTCAGACACATCCCTTCATCCTGACCTGTTTTTTTTTTTTTTTTTTTTTTTTTTTTTTGTCATGAAAGATGACTTTCGCACTCTCAGGTCCTTCATAGCTGCCTACATCTTCTTTAGGGATTATTTCTGCATGGACCTTTGAGGTTCTCTGCAGGTTGAAGATCTCCTACATTCCTGTATTGTAAGACCAACTCTGTCCCTGCTATTCTGTAAAGTTAGATTGAGGGAACAGTGTATGGTTACGGTTAATAACATGTTTGATTTGGGTTAGGATCATTCTGCTGGATGAATAATGGTATTGGGAACCTGCGATATATATAAGATTATATAGGTGAAATATATGAATGAAAACAGAAATCTCGGTAACATTTGAAGCCCAGAAGGGCATTAGGTCCTTGATTGGGATACTTAGCATTTAATTATGTTCTGCACAGATGTCTCAGATAAATCTATACACAATGGCATAGGACCTGATACCTTGGATGATTGAATGTTGAGGAGAACAACCATTCAAAGAGGGAGAGTCGGTAGGATTAGGAAGATAGTTGGTAGGATTAGAAAAATGTGTGAGTATAGCATTTGGACAAATAGTTCTTTAGCAATAGGTTTTCAGGTAGACAGAAAATGTAAATGTCAGAACATGTGAAGAGTCAGTCACAGTGATGAAATGGGGAAAATATGTAGGAAAGCAGATATCAATAGCGACATAAGGAAATCAGGCAAAGTATAAAGTGAGTGATAGCAATAGACACTTTCAACAGGCTTGAGATTGAATATATAATCTTAGGAAGTAACAAATATGTAGTCACCAATAGGATTGACATTTGAGAGCATTAGGCAACGTGGACATGGGTGATTTTCATAACCCATACTCACATTCCATTTAGGCATTGGTACAATCGTAAGTGTGACTTTGCATTTTGTGGCCAGAATATTACTGTGATAAAACGTATATGTAGATCAGGTGACATGAGTCTTTCTTGCACCATTTCTTGGAGCAATATTTTGAAGGGGTATAAATTAGTATTGGAGGTACATATAGGTGTACCATGTATGTATGAATATAGAGATAATGCATGAATAGACCATATTGCGAATAAATAATATAACTTGTTCCAACTTTAAATAATGGATTGAATTGATATCTGAAAATACACAGGAATCATATATTGATATATATACATTCATTCCAACCAGTAATACATCTAATGGTAATATTACGGTTGTGGTTTATCATAAAGAGTGTGTGAATTTTGCTTCAAAATTGATTATGGAAATCGAAAATAATGTGTTTGGAAAGAAGTCTCATGAAATGACCAGTCAAAAACAAGGAGGAATACATATGTTCTGAAGCAGGAAGTGATTGAATGTGTTACAAATTTCTTTAAATTTGTGAACTTGTGGATGAAATGTATATTCTATAATGTATAAAAACTGCAGAAATAGTAATGTACCAGTGTTTAATAAAAATGAACGTCAAAATACACATCATGTCCCATAGGAATCTACTTGCATTGATGTTAAAGTGGGTCAGCTACTGTAAAAATATAAGGATTTGTTTGCACCATTCACTGAAGTAACTTTTTAGTACTAGAAAACAAATATGTATTTCAGGTGGATGAATATTTTTAAAATAATCTTATGAAAAGTTTAATATAAAACCACATACATGAACAAGAATGAATATAGGGAGTGTGTAATAGGACACATATATTTTATATTTTGAAAAATCTAGAGAGTATATATATATATATATATATATATATATATATATATATATATACACACACACACACACACAAAACACACACAGAGACATTAAAAAGTAGCAATATATATGCCAATTAAAATTCATTGTGAAATATATATCATCCACAGATCCAAAAATATTAATTTTACTGAACATGGATTTATGTATAATGTTCTTGAACTAAGAAGCTCACTCATAGTCTGAATTTTCAGTTCCAAAAGTATTAATGAGGAGTGATCTCTTCTCACACTTTGTATCTGCCAAGTTAGCCACCTCTCAAGAATATACGTGTGATACCAGGTAGGATTCTATATGTGCGTATAAAAATACATGTACTGAATAGGCTACAGAAAAATGGAGACAGGAATTCACAGATGTGTTAACTTTAAAAACACATGCAGAACTATTTCAACAAAAAATTGACAAGATTTCTAACTCCTACCCTATATCATGCAAAAGGCAAGACCAACTATACACCATGCCTCTTCTGAAGTGCTAGTATTTCTATTCTGTTTCGGTTATTTTTCTCCATCATATTAGAATTAATAGTCAGAATCTAGTAGGGTATGGGTTAGTGTCAAGGATTCAGTATTTCGAATGGAAAATTGAACAATGAATCCAATGTGTATGTAAATATGTGCTACACAAAATTATTCCCACTCTCAACCAGAACAATGCCTTGACAATCCCTTCACCCCAAGTAAGACACAATTAGAGGAGAAGATTTAGAAAATCTGTGAATAAATTTGTGGAATGCAATATGCTCAGGAGCTCACAACCTTGGAAGTGGTAGAGTAGTTTCCAAAAGTATGGGACAGGGTAAAAACTCCACAAACATGGAGATCTGCTGGCCTAGAGACTTCTTGAGAAACTGCCTGTGAGGTTGGGCACTTGAAAAATATGTTGTTGTCAAGAGCTTTAGCTTCCTTTCTAGGGAGACCATAAAAGCTTGGTCTGCATCTATGAGACCTGGAGGACATGGTTTCTTATTTCCCAATGTACATGAGGCAGCAGTGCTGAATTCTCTTTTTAGATAAACTGTGGCCACTGGGGGCTAAATGTGTGCTGGTGTGCACTGTGAAGGCATATGGTCATCTTCCATTTTCGTGGTGTTTCTTCCTGCTGCACTGAGAGTTTGGTATTTGCTTCACAAAATACAAGGAGTTCAACTGGGTCACAATGCAAGAGGAAGTTCTGTCATGAATGGTGGGTCAGGTTTTGCAGGAGCATACAAGAACAAGGATCCTATCCCACATATCTTGCCCCCTTGACCATAGCAACCTGATTCTGAACAATGTCCTGAAACTTCTCCATATAACAACTTGCCTTTACATGGAAGGTTCTGCTGGCTGCACCATGTCAGTCACAAGCCATTTGGAAGCCAATGGAAGATCCACATGGCCCCACCACAGATGTTTTATCACATACCTGCCCACCACTGCTCTAACCTACTACTCAACAAAGTCCAACTTACTGGCATCTCTGTTCTACACCATTTACATGAAACCCAGTCAATCAAGGCACTGTCTGGTATATTCATGATCAGCAACAGGACATCAAAAGGTTTTCCAGTGCCACCTGGTGATGGGAAATTCAAAAATTTCATGGTATTTATCTAGCCATTTTTCAAGGATGAAGTTGGAGGCACTGTGAGTTTCAATTCTTTCAGGAACCATTAAATGGTTAGGAAGCTCATTTCAATGAAATCTCTGGAGAACACTCACAGGTAAGGCTTCCCAAAGAGTGGCCAAAAGATCATATGATGCTATGCCCATTTAGGTCTACAATGTGAGGTCCATATGAGTTTTGACTCTCAACTATGGGTGCCAAGTCTTTCAGAATAAAATTTGTGGTATCCTGGCTGAGAGGCTCAGTGCTCTGTGGAAAGCCACCCTGGGCCTAGAACTCAGTTTCCAAGGGCGATGCTCATGCCTGGCTTCCAAAAATCTCAACACTATTCATGGCAATACTTCTCTGAGGTCAGTTGAAGAACTCAGACTCTAAGGGAATCACACCAGAGTTCAAGAACATGTGGACCAAGTCATCTCTTCCAACCGCCACCCAAATGACCACAATTTAAACCAAAACACTCCAACGTGGCGCCCATCTTCTTCCATATAGACACTCACAATAAACTCCACTATGGCTGGAGTTTTCCATGAGGGGCATAGCCCAAGACAATGTCCAAAATAAGCTCTTTTGCACCTAATTTGCCTAAATTCAGGGTGGCCTGGACACCCTTCTTGTGAACCAGAAGAGATTAAATAGGCCTCCCGTTAATACTGCTCCGCTTCTTCAATTTGAGGCCAAATGACTGTGGGGTTTGGATTCTTTATGTGAATTGGAGTCTTGAGAAAACCCAAGCAACTATGGGCTAGACTCTGCAAGGCTTTGAAGAACTCATTTGACCCAAAGGATCCCTAATCTGACTTGATGGAGGTCAGGAAAGTTACAGAGGAAGGCGAGAGACTTCCTCCACAAGGACTGCTCTTTTGGCCATTTTGGTTTTGGATGTACACATGGGATCTTTCTTTAGATCCATCAGGACCTGAGAATCTAAGCCACAGCCTCACACAGGGTAAATAAGCTGATTCAGACACATCCTTTCCAAAGCAATTAAGCAAAGAGCCACAGGTAATGCCCATTCATTTCCATTTGAAAACTGTTTTCTTCAGGCTTCACAAAGTGGTGGACTGAGGAAAAGACCTTCCTGACATTCAGGGCAACAGAAGAGTAGGTAAACAAAAGGCCCCAAGCAGGGTTTCTCCACTAAGACTTTCATGGTCACACTGATATCTGAGTTTTCTGAGATGCTCACCATTCCCTTCAGCTATACAGGACATGGTCATGTCACAGAGCTTCGAGGTTGTACATATCTTAAACAGAAAACCATGAACCTATTCTGGAGAGTGGCCAGAATTCAGGAATAAAACAGAAACTAAAGAAGATAGCAGGTGTTGCACATCAATAAGGCAAGCTGCAGTCCATTCATAAATAGGGCAGGATGAATGCTGTGAAGCTTTCTACTAGACAAGACATATTAATTGATGCATTCTGTTTTCTAATGTCTACAACCACGGACACAGTGGGATACACAGACATAGAAATTCTCGCCTTGTGAAACGACTTACTAGAAACAGTTCACTCCAAACAAAACAAACCGCCTTTCATACCTATTCTCAGAACATGAGACAAAACCACAAACCCACACCCACACCACAAAGGAAGGAGTTCCCCCAAGTAGGTCTGTGACTATCCGGAGTGTCCTCTGTCTGGTGGGCCTTATTATGTTCCCTGGAAATAGCCTGTTCTGTCTCAAATCTGGTCTTTTGGCCAACTCTGTGAAGTTGTCAGGAGCCAGCGGTGAGCCACTGCCTGCTTTCTCAGGAAAGGCCCCTCTTCATAGCTTTCCTTGCATTTGGCCATCCTTACATCAGTAGGTCCCAAAAAAGACTGAGTCTGTCCTTGGTAAATCAAAATAAGTTTGACCACTGGGACAGGGACTGGGACTGGCTCTGGGTGCCTGGCTTCCTGGATTCCAAGTTCAGAGAGTTCCATCACCAAGGAAGTTAGGTGAAGTCACTTAATTTTGGAACTGAATGAGGTCACTGCCTTGGCAACAACTTTGTCCTAAGAGTTGCTTCCAAGGTTCCCATGAGAGGGAGGCTGCTCCTACTTCCTGTGACACTTTCACAGGTCAGAGAGGTATGTCAACCATAGGCATGCAGGAGCAGCTCTCAACACATGCCTGCTTTGGTCCATCTTCTCTACATTAAGAAGAGAGTGGCTGATTCAGACACATCCCTTCATCCTGAGCAGGTTGTTTGCCATGGAAGACTTTTGCTCTCTCAGGTCCTTCATACTTGCCTACATCTTCTCCAGGGATCATTTCTACGTGGACCTTTGAGGTTTTCAGCAGGTGGAAGATCCTCTATTTTCCTGTATTTTAATACCAATTCTGTCCCTGCTCTTCTGTAAAATTAGATTGAGAGAACAGTGTATGGTTAGGATTAATAACAGGTTCGATTTGGTTTAGAAAGGAAACTACACGGTTGAGCAAACAGGGTCCTACAGTTAGCAATAATATGAGGAATTTTAATGGACCGGCCATGGCAGATAAAAGCGCAGTTAATCAGGTCACTATGTGAACCAAGACTCAAACCTCCCTTTTGGGGCCTCTGTCTCTCTTTGACCCTCTTCAAGTCGTTTTCTTAATTAATTCATAGATTCTTTTACAACTCCAGTATTGTCGGCACAAAAACAACATTCTTCCCTCAATGCAAGCAAAAAGGCACCTTTCTCTCATGAAGAGGAGGTCCAACACTCGCCTGCTTTGTAAAACAACTTCAGAAAGAGAGAGGTTAAAATTCCTGTAAAGCTGTGATGTCGGTTTTTAATGTCTTTAAGGTTTGGCCTATTTCTGCTTCTAATTGTGTCTTTGTTGTGTCTCATGGACTAGCCCACCCCTTCAGCAACTATTATTTCTAATAGAATGGCTAAAGTGAGGGATACAGGTTCCCAGTGGAACCGGGTTGTATGCCCCCCTATTTGATCTTTAAATGAACCTACGTCATGATAGAGAACTCTGGAAAACATCTGCATCATTACATAATTAATCTCATATATTGACCATTTTATGAAAACATAAATAATGTTAAAGTGTATAGAATTATACTGTTGTAGGGATGGACAAGGAAAGGGACCTAAGATAGCACCAAACACAGGAAAACAGCCTTATTTGGTTGCATCCGGATTTAGAGGGCATTGCTTCTGTTGTAATCAATTAATCCCCTGAACCCCAAGTTTTGGTAGTTTTAGAATTTGTACCCAACATGTAAGGGAAGTGGCTCAGAAGTTCACAGTCTGTAGAAGTTCACAAAAATCAGTTTTTGTTTCTGTTTTTGTTCCTCTGTTCTGGGCAAGTTAACTTTTCAAGGACACCTTGGAAAGGGAGAGCTTTTTTGTCTCTTTTTTTTCTCTCTGCCAGCTGTCACCATGAAGCCCAGTTGGTAACTTTTTTATCTTAGAAATGTAGTCATCTCTGTGAAGCCCCAGCTCAAGGCCAGAGGCTTTGTTCACATATTTTGTGAAAACCTAGTAAGGCGGTGTCAAGCTTAGGGGTGGTGATTTTTCCAGCCAGTGGCCAAGTAGAACAGGGCAACACGAAAAGTGGAAGTTTATCTACATTGAACTCTTTCAGAGGGACTCTTTTGCTGAAAGACCTAATGTAAGCCTCGGTGAAGACTTCTGGAGAAGGTTATTTAAGACATATCTATGGACCTGGTACAGAGGGGGAAGACTGGGAAGGCGAGGTTGAGAGCAGCTCCGTGGATCTGAGAATGAGGAAGATGAGATGTAAAAGAATAATGGAAAAGGGGTTTGGGATTTTCCTAGAACAAAACTTGAGCAGTAGAACAGGTAGAGCAGAGATGAAGATGGGAGTGAGTATTCCAAAAACCCCTGAGGGACTTTAAATTTTTAGAAACCTGTTTTCAGTGATGACAAAGCAACTTTAAAGGCCATTTTTATTACATCTTATATAGGGGTCTGAGGGCTCTTCTCAGCTGGTTTGAGCTTTGGTTTAGCTTCTTAGAGGACTTGGTGGGACCTAGTGCAGGCACAGACAGAAAAAGAGAGGAGTGAGTGAGTGGAGGGGTACCTCGGTACCTGCTACCTCAGCAAGGGGGCAATGGTCTGAGAACTGGCAGAGGTTTGGGTTTTTGATCTAGTAATTGGAGGTGAGAAATCACGTTGCTGAGGTGGGAGTGACAGCAGAGACTCTAGAGCAGAAGACTGAGGGTGAGGAACTATTGGAGAAGCATAGTACAGGATGTGAGTGAAGGAGGGAAAAGGATTCCGCATAGGGGAATTTTCCCCTTTTGAGCACTTGCCGAAGTTAAAAATGTCACGCAGAATTTGAGGATCTTGAGAACCCTCTGGGGGCCATAGCTTTTGGTTGTCTAATTGGTAATATGGCCAATGCTGTGTACTGAATGTGATGAGGAGTTTGGGTTCCACCAGGCAGCCCCGGTATGCTCACATCCCCATGAGTTACACAAGAAGTTGGCTTTTCCCCCACACAGCCATGGCTGTTTGTGGCTTTGATAGTCCGCCGGGCATACATCGTAATCTAGGCTAGCCAACCTGAATCTGGCTTGCGTTTCTGTGCATCCATAATGTTTGTTTCAATTATCTATGGAACGGAAGGGATTTAATGAAACTTTAGTGGCATCCTCTTCATCAGGGTTATCTCAATAGGAAAGACGTATACCAAGCTGAAAAATGTCTGGGTGGAGAGATAGCCACCAGGTCCCTAAGTGGGCTGTATGCGAGATATACCATATTTCTTGTCTAGTAGGATTTGAGATCAGCCTTCACTGCTGAACAGGCTGATGAGGGTTAGGAGTACTGGTGGCCAAGTTGAAAGTCTACAGTCTTGTCCACATAGCGAATACGAAATTTGAAATGGTTACCAGTCTTTTCCAGTTTCCAACCAGAGTCTGGACACAGCGAAGGCTTGAGATGAGAGGCATGGATCCAAAAAGTGATTCTGTCTACTTTTACCGCTGTAGGTGTTATAAGTAGCACCTGGTATGTTCCTTTCCAGCGGGGTTCTAGGAATGACACCTGATGTTGTCTTATGTAGACGAAGTCTCTTACTTGATATTGATGTGGAATCCCCTCGTCCCCAGGTTGGTAGGCAGTGGCCAGCTGTTTCCACAGTTATCACTGAGTTCTTTCAATGGCTTTAAGTCTGTCAAGCAAGGGGTGTGGAAGGGATTGTTAGGCCTTAGAGTTGGGGATTAGGTCCCTTACTGGATGATGGGCATCATAGAGAATTTCATAGGGGGTGAGGTTACACAAAGAAACTGAGGGAGTATTTCTCGCATGAAACAGTGCATAAGGCAGGAGCATAGTCCAATCTTTTATGCCAGTCTCTAAGCTTAATTTTGTTAAGGTCTCTTTAATGGTTCTATTTATTTTTTCTACCTCTCCTGAGCTCTGGGGTATATAAGCATAATGTAACTTACAATTAATCCACACGTGACTTACCTGGGCCATGAACACAAGTCCATTATCAGACCCTATTACCTTAAACAGACCATATCTTGGAAAAATATCTTCCAGGATCTTCTTGAGAACCATTTGGGCCGTTTTTTTTTTCCTGTGTGTGTGTGTGTGTGTGTGTGTGTGTGTGTGTGTGTGTAAGGCTTCAATCCATCCTGAAAATGTATCTACAAAGACTAGGAGATATTTAAGTCCATAACTTGCTGGCTTAATTTCAGTAATGTCCACTTCCCAGAATTGTCCTGGTCTGGTTCCTCATAGGTGCTTTCCTCTAAGAAACGTGGAAGGGTAAGCATTAAATAATTGACTGACCCAACAGGCTTTTGTTACCGGTTCAGTTTTTTTCTTTCGCTGTGTGTTGGTTAGTGGAAAACTCTGTTCTTAATCCTACAGGAGTGCCTGCAGTTTCTTGAACCAAGGTGAGTGAGTTGACGTACATTTTTAACTTAGTGTAGGGCTTTCTGTAATTGCAGGCTGAGCTCAGTAAAGTTGAGGCGTTCAGTGTCAGTGTCCTTAGATGTTATCTAAAACTTCCTGTTACTCAGGGGTCCATTGGAATTGGGCATCTCCCTTTAACAGCGGGTATAAAGGAGCAGCTAAGGACGCGAACCCATTTATCCATAACCTGCAAAACCCAGCAATCCCAAGAAACTCTCTTAGTTGTCTGCTGTAAGATGGGGTTGGTATCTGCTCAACGGTTTGTTTTCTGGGCTCAGTGAGCCATCGTTTACCGCCCCTGAGGAAATAGTCATGGAAGGTTACTTCTTGCTGGCAAATTGGGCAATTTTGGCAGAAGCTCTATATCCGAGTTGAGCAAGCTCCGATAATAGTGCTTGGGTCCCAGTTCAGTTTTCCTTGGTGTTGGATGCCAGTAGCAGGTGATCCACGTATTGAAGCTGGGTGACTTCGGGGTGTGTAGTTCTGAAATTGTTGAGATCTCTGTGGAAGGCTTCATCAAAGAGAGTGGGGGAGTTTTTGAACCCCTCTGGGAGTCTAGTCCAAGTTAGTTGACTATACTTTCCGGTTTCTGGGTCTACCCACCCAAAAGCAAACAGCAACTGACTATCTTTATGCAGAGGCAAGCAAAAGAAAGCTTGTTTTAAGTCCAGAACAGTATACCATTTCTGCTCAGGGTTCAGAGTGCTAAGCAGTTTGAACAGATTAGGTACTGTGGGGTGAATGTCCTGCACTCTGTTGTTGATCTCTCTTTGGTCTTTAACAGGTTGATAGTCCCCGGTTCCTGGCTTTTTCTTCTAATAACAGGGGAGTGTTCCAGGCCAATTGACAGGGCCTTAGGACCCCTAAGGCCAGATATTTCTGAATATAGGGCCTTATCCCATCTTTAGCTTTTTATGCTTAGAAGATATTATTTGACATTGATTGGGGAGGCTGAGGTTTTTAACTCCACTGTTATTGGAGGTTGTTTCACGGCCAGGCCTAACACAGCAGTTTTTGCCCAGGCATCTGGGTAATCTGTTATCCATTTCTGCGGTAGCTTGCCTGTTTGATCAGTCTTGGGGGGTGTGAAGAGTGGATGTTTATCTTCTACTAATATAGTTACAGCCGTGACTATAGGAGTTTTTACTGAAGGATTTAGAAATTTCTTTTGGGGGCTTTCAGGGTTAAAAGTTATTTTGGCCCAGAGCTTGGTGAGCAGATCTCTGCCCATCAATGGGTGCGGGCATTCTGGGATTACTAGGAAGGAGTGATGGATTTTTCCTTTCCCCAGGTCCATGGTCCTCTTAGTAGTCTAAGCCCGATATTTACTGCCATTAGCCCTTTGAACTACAGACCTTTTATTTGATAGATGGCCCAATGGGGCCCTAAGGGCTGAGTATACTGCTCCTGTATTCATTTCAAAGTTTACTGGGGTCCCCTACTCTTCAAAAGTTACCCTGAGCTAGGGGAAGGAATCTGAGCCCCAACTTTCTTAGTCATCCTCCAGAGTCAGAATGGCTGGCTGGCGTGTCTGTCTCTTTATAGGGCACTCTTTGGCCCAGTGTCCTTTTTCTTTACAGTAGGCACATTGATCTGAGGCCATTGGTGGCCTGTGGCACGAGCCCAGGTATCGCTTCCTGTCACCTTATGTCTTAATTTCTGGCCTCTTTCTTGTTGTGACCAGGATCTTAGTCAATGCCTTAGTCTTTCTTTTGCTTCTCTCATCATCCCTTTGCTCCCTTTCTTTTTCCCTGTTTCTCTTTTATAGTATATTTTTTTGGCTTCTCTGACTAAATCTCTCTTTTAACTTTTTTTTTTTTTTAATATCCATGGCAGCTTCCCCAATTAAGGCCATCATGACAGGTGCCTTTTGATCTGCTGCCTGAGGATCGAAAGGAGTATATCTCTTATATGCCTCCATAATTCTCTCTAGAAACATAGAGGTAGATTCATCAGGCCTTTTAATAATTTCTCTTACCATGGCCAAATTAGTTGGTCACCTAGCGGCCCCTTGGATACCCGCTATTAGAGCCTGGCAATAATTGGACATATGCTCCCTATCTTCAAAGGTGTTGGGGTCTCAGTTGGGTTGGTTTAAGGGGAAGCCGGCTTTGATTATGTTGGGAAGTTTTGTAGGTCGCCCATCAAGTCCGAGGATATTTTTTTCTAGCTTCCAGGAGGTTTTTCCTCTCATTCCTCTGTCGTGAAGAGAGTCCCTAGGAGTTGTTGGCAGTCATCCCAAGTAGGCAGGTGTGAAAACGTTGGCGAGTTCTCTGAGTTTTTTTAGCCGGGCCAGCTTCCTCTAGGGAAGGAGGGGCTGTGTGTGCCATTGGACAGTCATCTGGAGGGTGCTGGGCCATCCTGGCTTCCTCGAATGGTGGAGAGGCTGAGTAAGCAGCAGGGGAATTACTTACAGGGTTTTGGGGGTTGGGGGACAAGGGCAGAGGATAAGGACGAGTAGAGTCTTGAGACTCAGGGAGAACAGAGGGTGGAGGTTGAGGAGCAGAGAGTTTGAGAGATAGAATGGTAGGGGAAGGAGTAGGAGTGGGTGCAGGGACAAGGAAAGGATTCACCCATGGAGGAGGAGATTTTCAGAGGTCCTGACAAGTTAAGATATATGGCTATTGATCTGGATGGCTATGTGGCCCCGGCTGAAAGACAATATCTCAGACTTTTCAAATTAGTGTGAAGTAGAAACATCTTTCTAGGGGCCATCCGACTACAAAGGTGGGTTATTCTGAGACACAGAATCTGCCAGGTCTGGTGTTTTAATGAAAAAGAAAGAATCTGAGCCCTTAAGCAGACTTTGGTCCAGTGATTAAGGGTCAGGGACAGAGGCATTGAAGTGCTCTGTCCCATAATGAAATATACACAGACAGTTAAAGCAAAGACACACGACACAGACAAGACAAGACAATAAAGACAGACAATGGATGTCCAATACTGAGACCAGGACTGAGTACCGGGCAAATCCTGATGGGCTGCCAATTCCAAATCTGAAAGAAAATATCACTGAGTCGAGGAGACTATGGTTCCTCGATTTCCCGAGTCCATCCCACCGGAACATGGCCTGTGGCTCTGTGACATGTGTGTCAGCCACCGTGGGAGAGAGCTCACGCTCTTTACCAATAGCCATTTTGTCAAACCCTAACCTGAATTCTGAAACCAGAAAGAGGGGCCTTATTTACCCCCAGAGGAGCCCATTGGGGGTCTTTCATCTGCAGCTGCCGGATCTCGCTGGGGCCACCAGAAGTAAAGGTCGGGTGAGCGTCGCTGGAAGAGACCACCAAGAGACTGTCTAATGCAACCTCAAAGGGTTTATTGGGAGTCCGGCATGCAAGGGCTCAGAGATCAGTTGAATAGAGCAGAGAGCCCTGACAACAGCTTAAGAAGTGCTTATATATTTTCCTTCGAGAGGGCAGGGAGGGAAGTTTATTGATGGTTAAGGGCGAGTGGGCGGTTTGCGTGCAAATGGTTGATGGAGTACATTCTGCAGTTTGGCAGTTGGGGGCAGCACATTCTGGGAACAAGAAGAGCAAACAGTTCTCAAGATTTCAACAGTGTTTTATTAAGCATACAGAAAAACAGGACGTGACAAGTACCTATTTTATTAACCTTTCAATATAAGTATGAAAACAGAAATCTAGGTAAGATTTGAAGCCCAGAAGTTCATTTGGTCCTTGATTGGTATACTTAGCTTTGAATTACATTCCGTAGAGATGTCCTAGAATTATGGATATACAATGACACAGGACCTTGTACCTTCTCAGAGGTCAGTTCCAAAACACAGTCTCTAAGGGGAATCACACCAAAATTCAAGACAAGGTGGACCCAATTATCTCTACCAACCGCCACACAAATGCCCACAATTAAAACCAAAACACTCCCAAATGGCACTCATCTTCTTCCAAATAGACACTCATCATAACTTCTGGCAGGAGGATTCCATGAGAGGCGCAGCACAAGACAGTGTCCCAAATAATCTCCCTTTCCCCTCATTTGCCAAAAGTCAGAGTGGCCTGGACACCCTTCCTGTGAACCAGGAGTGATCAAATATGCCTGCCATTAATACAGCTCTGTTCTTCAATTTGAGGCCTACTATCTGTGGGGTTTAGAGTCTTTATTTGAATTGGATTCATAAGAAAACCCAAGAACCTATGGGCTAGCATCTGCAGGGCTTTGAAGAACTCAATTGACCCAATGGATCCCTTTTCTCACTTGATGGAGGTCAGGAACCTTACAGAGGAATGCGAGAGACTTCATCAACAATGACTGATTTTTTGGCCATTTTGATTATGGATCCACACATGGGATCTTTCCTTAGACCCATCAGGTGCTGATAATCTAAGCCACAGGCTCACACAGGGCCAAGAGGCTGATTCAGACACATCCCTTTACAACGCACTTAAGCAAAGAGCCACAGGTGATGCCCATTCATTTCCATTTGAAAACTGTTTTCTTCAGGCTTCACAAAAGCGTGGCCTGAGGCAAAGAACTTCCTGATATTCAGGGCAACAGAACAATAGGTAATCAAAAGGCCCTTTGCAGGGTTTCTCTACTGAGACTTTCCGGGTCACACTGATATCTGACTTTTCTGAGATGCTTGCAATTCTCTTCAGATATCCAGTACATGTCCATGTCACAGTGGTTGGAGGTGGTACATATCCTGGATGCAAATGCATGAACCTATTCTGGAGAGTGGCTAAATTTCAGGAAGAAAACAGGAACTTAGGAAAATAGCAGGTGTTGCCCATCGATAAGGCAAGCCTTAGTGCATTCATAAATTGGGCAGGATGAATGCTGGGAAGCTTTCTACTTGACAGGAATCATCCATTGATACATTCTCTTTTCTAATGTCTACAAGCACGGACACTGTGGGATACACAGACATAGAAACACTCGCCTTGTGAAACAACTTACGAGAAACAGTTCACTCCAAACCAAACAAACCGACTTTCCTGCCTATTCTCAGAACATGAGACAAAACCACAAACACACATCTACACCCACAAAGGCACCTCCTTCCCCAAGTAGGTCTCTCACTCTCCAGAATATCCTCTGACTGCTGGGCAATACTATGTTCCCCCAATATGGCATGTCCTGTCCCAGATCTGGTCTCCTTGTCCAACTTTGTGAAGTGTTCAGGAGCCAGCTGTGAGCCACTACCTGCTTTTTCAGGAAAGGCCCCTCTTCAGAGAACTCCTGGCATTTGGCCATCCTCACATCAGTAGGTACCAAGAAAGACTGACTCTGTCCTTGCTAAATTGAAGCAAGTGAGACACTGGGACTGGGACTGAGACTGACTCTGTGTGCCTGGCTTCCTGGATCCCAAGTTCAGAGAGTTCCATTACCAAGGGATTGAGGTGAGGTCCCATCCTTCAGGAACTGAATTAGGTCTCAACCTTGGCAACCACTTTATCCAAACAGTTGCTTTCAAGCGTACCATGAGAAGGAGGCTTACCCTATTTTCTGTGCCACTTTCACAAATTAGAATGGTATATCAACCATAGGCACCAAGGAACCGCTCTCCACGAAGGCCTGATTTGGTCCATCTTCTTTATATTTGGAAAAGAGCCTTTAGTCCAGGGAGCACTACAGTGAACCTCTGCACTAAAACTATTAGCAAGCACCTGATGGAGGAGGCCTCCATAGGTAAGTGGCTCCTTTATAACATCTGATATCCAGTTAAGGGAGATCTCTTCTGATGACAGAGATGTGGCACGGTAAGGCTCACATATACTTCTGTGCAGAACAGTAACGAGAATCATTCTGTCATCTGTTCTGTTCTGTAGGGAATTCCTCTGGAACTGTAGAGAGGTGCCGATGAGCACGCACGCGCTCCTACCCTGGAGCTTTAGCAAGATGTTGCACTGTTCCCCTGTTTCTGTGTTTAGCCACCGGGTTTCTGTTTATTTGTGTTCTGTGTTCTATTTTTTGTTTGTTTGTTTTTGTTCGTTTTATTGTGTGATTTTGGTGGTAAAAACTTAAGTATATTGGACATGGAAATCAGAAATAAAGAGAGTAAGCCTGACACCCCTTTGGACTGTGTTTTAAGGAACTGCAATGAACTTTATCCCCCTTTGCGAAGCAGGATGATAGAAGCCCCTAGCTGGCTGCCTGGAGCACACCCATTGCAGAGGGAAATGCCTGCTGGGGACCTAAGAACAGAGTATCTCCCAGGTTAACAAGTGAAACTCCTTTAAAACCCCTTGTCCCTCCAGATAAAGAGAGTCACAACTTTGGCAGAGTCCCCTGTGTTTCTCCTTTGTTAGCCAAGCAATAAACCTCCTTTTTTCTTTTTCTCAAAACCCAGTCCTCATTATTAAATTGGTATTAATTGGCTTCAAGGTCAGGAACCAAACTTTAAGTTACAAATCTTGTACCCCCCCTCCGCCCCGGAACTTTGTGAGACCTATCTACTGAAATGTTAGGAGATAGAGCATGCTTGGTATGGAAATGAATCAGAGGAGCTAATCCTGTATGTAAAAGGAGAAACTGAGGGACTCCCAGCAGCTGCCAAAGCCCTGTTGATTCAGGGAATTACCTCCTTCCTTCCCTGCACTGTAAGGATTATGCCACCTCTGTCTTGTTAAAAAAAGAGAAAAAGAAAAAGGGGACACTAAATGCAGTAAAATCACCATGGAGACACTTTATTTTACATTTCAGGTTGCCCCTCTGTGAAAACATCTGGTGCCCTTGTGGGGACAGCTATGGTCCCACTGGTGTACGAGATTTTTCTCTTATCTGCTCTGGTTTAAGGGGTTCTCTCTGACAGCCATAGTCTGGACCTCCTTTTGGTCTGTATTGTGTCTTTGTTTCTGGCCATTTTAGGCATGTGCAATAATGTGTTGATATTATAAATTGTTTTTTGGGAATGATCTTAGCTGAATGTGTGTCGAAATGATGATGTTTTATTTTAACAATCTGGTATCTGAATGGGTTTTTGAAGCATTGCACAATCTTGCAGTTAAAAGTCGGGTTTAGGTAATTGTTTAGTTTATGATTTCAGATAATTCATGCCAGAGAACTTAAATACTTACAATGGATAACTGAAGAACTCTACTTCCAAGTTGGCAAGAAACTTCCCAATCATACAGTCTTTTTTTTTCACCAATTTTGAATTGGGTAGCCTGGGAAAATGTCACTGTGTGTACCAGTGCATTAATTTGGACATGGATAGTAAATCATAGTATGGTGTCTGTTGACCAAACAAGATGTAAAGATATAAAATTTTGTGAATTGTATCTTAAACTTGCATCATAATTTTCAACATCCGAACCTGAAAATTATGGTTAAAATGCCTTAGTCCTCAGATGTCTGTTCAGAATAGCAGTTTTTTTCCTGCTCCTTCCAGACCTCAGCCATGACTTATGTTGAAATGCAAATGAAAGAAGCCTGCAAGCTTTGTAGGAGACTGATTTGAGATCTAAGGGAAAAAAAGGTAAATTGTATGGTATTTTCTAATTACTGTCAAGTCATTTTTCTAGGACTCTTATTTTTTTCTGAGATATTTTATGTTTTTTGACCTCATGATTTTGAGCATACAGACCTAGGTTAATGTTTTTCTGATCAGTTCTATCTTTGACCAACTGTGGACTTCTTGAAACATTGCAATAAAGATTTCACCTGCGAAATGCTACGAGGCCTTTACTATTATTATGTGTGCACAATTTTGTTATGTGTTGTATGTCTATATATACATATGTCCGTATATCATATATATGATACATAAATTAACATATATAAGGAGCGCTCATAAAAAAAAGTGCTCATAAAAACAAATTTTAAAAAGTGGATCCAAAGATCTTTAATTCACGTAATTTAAATGTTTCAATTTAAATTGGATAAAGAGATAAAAACAAATGTCTTTAAATTTAAGCTTACAAAGTTTTCTAGGTGTTCAAACATCTAACAAAATATTAACATCTACAAAATGTCTAATATGCCTTGGCTCTAGTACCTTTCCTTCAACATAAAAATGGTTTACACTGTTCAATACGTTTCTCTAACTTTTTGATAAATAAGTAAAGTAAATTTGATATGGGATTACTCATTCATGAGTACTTTAGTTAGATATCTGATTGATTTACTAAGATCTGTATTTTTTTTAGTAAACTCTGTATAAGATTGTAAAAATCAGTCATGTGTTAATGAGACAAAAATTTCTTAAAACATAAGTTTACCCATAACATTGAGTTTATTAAGATTTATGTTTTCTAGAGCAAGCAACCATAAAAATTAAACAACTGATTAAATAAGAACTGTTATTTTAGAGCACTGTACTGCCATTTCTTTAAAAGCCAAACTTGATTAATGTAGAAACATAAATGTAATTGTTATGCTATTAATGTTTTCATATCTTACAGGTATGCAAGTCTGTAAGGTAGAAACCTTAAAAGAGCATTATATCAAGCTGGTACTCTGAAGTTGTGTGGTAAAAAATATATTGTGGATTTATTTACCTGTTATCAATAAGATATGTAAATTTTTATGTTACTTTTTACATTGGGGAACAATTTAAATGTATTTTTAAGTTAATTAGAGCCTAATCTTTGTAAAGGTTAAAAACTTTCAGCATTTCTTTAATTCATGTTTTAAATGTGATATCATATGGTGTTAGCTAATGTTCATGTGACCTCAAACAATTTATGTAAACTTTGTCAAAAGATATTTAAAAATAAAGATCAGCTTTAGAATTAAAATACTTAAGATTTATAAAGAGCCCTGCCTTACCTGAGATAAGGCTGTGTGTCCCATCTTACTACATGTGAGAATGACTATGAAACATGTAGGTCAGATAATATTTCTTTAAAGTTATGTTAAAAAGTTTTTTTTTATTGTCAATATTCCTAGGATCTCAAACAGGGGATATAATGTATAACTCAGGCAAAAAATTTAGGGAAGATATTACACGAACTAAGTATTTTTACTTTTGTTAATTTTAGTTTGAAATTTTCTTATAAGTGATCTAAAGATTCCCTGTTAGTGTTTTACAAATGCGTTGCTTTAAGAACACAACATGGGTTTATTCAAGATAATAAGTCATCAACTACAATACAGACAGAATAATACAGATCCCAATTAATAAAAAGGTAATTATAAAGTTATAGACATTAAAGCCCAGTACTCTTAATATAAGGCTGTTAAAATTTATTTGCTGGATGTTTAAGATTAGGATTTAAAATTAATGTTAAATGAAAAGGGCCAAGAAAACCAATATTTGGCTCTTGCCCTCTGAGTCAGTCTGAATCCAGGGAACAGGGGACTTCTCTAAAGAGCTTTACAACTCTGAGCCACATAACCTCCTGATCAGGGAGATTAATGAGACCACTGGAGAACAGAAAGCCAATCAGTGCATTTGTTACAAAGAGGAGAGTCATCAGAGAAAGGAGACATCCCTGATGCTTCTGAGGGAAGCCAAATGGTCAAGCAAGACCTGGACCCACCTAGCGCAAATGGCACTAGCAGAACTGAGAATCTCCTCTCAAGTTTCCCCAGAATTGATTCCCACAAAAGCTCAGCTGACTGTTAACAATAGATAGAAACAAAAGTCAGTTTGACTGCTTCATCTTAAACACTTAGGAAAGACAGTTAAGACCAAAATACAGCCACTCCTGGGCATATTAAATAATAATAATAATAATAATAATAATAATAATAATAATAATAATAAAATTTTAAGGTATGCACTTTATCTTATCCTCCCAAAACAAGTAAGACTGGAGGCTACAAAGAAGGATTCTCACACAGGAATGCCTAATACTTATAAAAAGAGACTATCAAGAAGAGCTGCCACAGGCAGAAGTTTTCAGTTTAAGACCTACAGATATTCCTAACCTACAAAGGTAGGCTTGGTGTTTGCTAGTACGATTATCCAGCCCTGAGTAACAGAATTAAAGGTTTCTCTATTAGACGCAGAGGTCATACTAGTAAAAGGATTTTACAAGATCAGATGACATTAAATTATTAAACTGTGTCTTATTGGGAGGGCCAACTGTAACACTTAAAGTTAAATATTAAGTTGACAGTCCTGATAACTGGGGATATTAAGGACTGGTGAGGGAATTTCTATACAGTGACATGTTCTAGCTGCTGCAACATTTATCCAGCACTCATGGTTTTTGTTTCACTCATAGAAGAACCCATTCACAGATGACTTTACAACCTGTTCTTCCCCAACCTGACTTCAAACCGAACTGACTTCTAAAAGGCAACTCATGTCTCTCAACTGACTTCTAATAGGCAACTCATGTCCCTCACGCCGAGCCCAATCACGTCACCCTGTCTCAGGACAGAAGAAGAAAAAATTAGTGATGCCACTCTTCTTACAACAATGGAGAGAAAGATAAATAGACTATCAATATAAGTAATTAAGAAGGGTAAAATCAGCGAGATCGGTTTTGGGTGAGTTCTAAAAATTTGGAGACTCTTACCTGAGGGATTAAAATTTCCTCAGTGCTCTTCCCATAATCTATCAAAGATTTGAAAGGGACACAGAGAAAAGGGGGGAATTGTAGACCCAACCTGATCTTTTATTAAAATTGGGAGCCATCATGCCACAAAGCCATGAAAAGATAATTTTGGCTTTACCATTAATTACTTCAAATTCTGAACCTGCGTGGAATGCCTGCCCGCGCCTTGAAGTCACACATGCCTGGCTCTCTGACCAGATAGCAGCCCTCTCTGAAACTTTAGTGACACATCATAAATATTTGCCTTCTCTGGCAAGACAACAACCCTCTCTGAGGCTCTAATGGTCCTCATGAATTCTCATGTAGGGACAGCAAAAAAATTGTAAACTACCTTTAGTGTGATGTTTATCAGAGTTCTGTTATCTGTAACCCCCCTTTTGTGTAACTTTCTGGGCTATAAAGCTGGGCTGTAGGAAAGCTGGGGTTGCTGTCTTGTTCCCTTCGTTTTGGGAGGGAGAGGCAGCATGGCCGGTGGAAATAATAAGCTTAATTTTATTTGATTTTAATTTGAGTCAGTGGTCTTTTCTAGCGTCCTGGTCTAACAGGTAAACACTCCAAAAACATGGAGCTCTGCCGGCCTAAAGACTTCTTGAGAAACTTCCTCTGAGTTTGGGCACTTGAAATATATGTTGTTGCAAGGAGATTTAGCTTCCTTTCTAGTGACACCATAAAAGCTGGGTCTGCATCTACGTGACCTGGAGGACATGGTTTCTTGTATTCTAATGAACATGAGGCAGCAGTGCTGAATATTCTATTTGTAGGTAAACTGTGGCCACTTGGTGCTAAGTGTCTCCCCGTGTGAACTGTGAAGCCATTTGGTAATCCTTCACTTTTCGTGGTGTTTCTTGCTGCTGCACTGGGAGTTTGGTATTTGCTTCATGAAATACAATGAGTTCAACTGGGACCCAGTATTAGAGGGAGTTCTGTCACTTGTGGTGGGTCAGGGTCTGCAGGAGAATGCAACAACCAGGCTTCTATCTCACACAGCTTGCCCCTTTGTCCATAGAAATCTGACTCTGAACTTTGCCCGGAGACCTCTCCATATAACAAGAAGGGTCTGCTGGCTGCACCATATGAGTCACAAGCCATTTTGAAGGCAATGGAAAATCCTCCTGGCCACACCACAGCTGTATTATCACACACCTGCCCACCACTGCAAAAGGCCCACTACTCAGCAGGGTCCAACTTACTGGCATCTTTGTTCTACACCATTTTCATGAAATACCGTCAATCATGGCATTCTCTTGTACACTCATGACCAGGAAAAAGACATCCAAAGGTTCTACAGTGCCACCTGGTTAAGGGAATTTAAAAAATTTTATTGTATTTATCTAGCCATTTTTCATGGATGAAGTTGGAGGCACTGTGGGTTTCAGTTCAGTAGTGAGACACTACCTGCTTTCTCAGGAAAGACCCCTCTTCAGAGCTCTCCTGGAATTTGGCCATCCTCACATCAGTAGTTACCAAGAAAGACCGATTCTGTCCTTGGTAAATCCAAACATGTGTGGCCACTGGGACTGTGACTGGGAATGCCTCTGGGTGCCTGGCATCCTGGATCCCAAGTTCAGAGAGTTCCATCACCAAGAAAATGATATAGGTCACTTCCTTCAGGAACTGAATGAGGTCACTGCCTTGGCAACCTCTTTGTCCTAACAGTTGCTTCCAAGTGTCCCAATAGATGGAGGCTGCCCCTACTTCCTCGACACTTTCACAAGTAAGAATGGTATATCAAACATAGGCACCCGTGAACAGCTCTCCACACAGGCCTGGTTTGGTCCATCTTCTCTACATTAAGAAGAGATAGACTGCTTCAGACACACCCCTTCATCCTGACCTGTTTTTTTTTTTTTTTTGTCATGAAAGATGACTTTTGCTCTCTCAGGTCCTTCATAGCTTTCTATATCTTCCCCAGGGTTCACTTCTGCATGGACCTTTGAGGTTCTCAGCAGGTGGAAGATCTCTTACATTTCTATGTAAGACCAACTCTGTCCTTGCTTTTCTGTAAAGTTAGATTGAGGAAACAAAGTATGGTTAGGGTTAATAACATGTTTGATTTGGGTTAGGAATCATTCTGCTGCATGAATAATGGTATTGGGAACCTGCAATATTTATAAGTATATATAGAGGTGAAATATATGTATGAAAACACAAATCTAGGTAAGATTTGAAGCCCAAAAGGGCATTGGATCCTTGATTGGGATACTTCACTCGGAATTATGTTGTGCACATGTGTCTCAGATAAATCTATACATAATGGCATAGGACCTTGTACCTTGGATAATTGAATGTCGAAGAGAACATCCAGTCAAAAAAGGATACTTGGTAGAATTAGGAAGATAGTTGGTAGGATTAGAAAAAAAGAGTGAGTATAGGATTTGGACAAAAAGTTCTTTAGCAATAGGGTTTGAGGTAGACAGAAAATGTAAATGTCAGCACATGTGAAGAGTCAGTCACAATGATGAACTGGGGAAAATATGTAGGAAAGCAGATATCATTAGAGACATTAGGAAATCAGGCAAATGATGAAGTGATTGATAGGATTAGACATTTTCAACAGGCTTGAGGTTGAATACATAATCTTTGGAAGAAACAAATATGTAGTCACCAATAGGATTGACATTTGAGAGCATTAGGCAACCTGGACATGGGTGATTTTCATAATCCATACTCACATTCCATTTAGGCTTTGGTACAATTGTAAGTGTGACTTTGCATTTTGTTGACAGAATGTATATGTAGATCAGGTGACATGAGTCTTTCTTGCACCATTTCTGGGAGCAATATTTAGAAGAGATATAAATTAGTATTGGGGGCACAAATAGGTGTACCATGTGTGAATATATAATATAACTGATTCCAACTTTAGAAATTGGAATAAATTGATATCTGAAAATACACAGGAAATGTTATATTGACATACATACATTCATTCCAACCAGTTATACATCTAATGGTAATATTAGGGTTGTGGTTTATCATAGAGTGTGTGTGAGTTTTGCTTCAAAATTGATTATGGAAATCGAAAATAATGTGTTTGGAAAGAAGTCTCAATAAATAACCAGTCAAAAGCAAGGAAGAATACATGTGTACTGAAGCAGGAAGTGATTGAATGTGTTTCAAATGTCTTTAAATTGTGAACTTGTGGATGAAATGTATATACTATGATGTAAAAACCTGAAGAAATAGTAATGTACCAGTGTTAAATAAAAATGAACGTCAAAATACACATCATGCCCCTTTGGAATCTGCTTGCATTGATGTTAAATTGGGTCAGTTACAGTAGAAATATAAGGATTTGTTTGCACCATTCAGTGAAGTGAGTTTTCAGTACTAGAAAACAAATATGTATTTCAGGTGGATGAATATTTCTGAAAATAATCGTATGAAAATTTGATTATAAAACCACATACATGAGCATGAGTGAATTATTTAGGGAGTGTATAATAGGACACATATATTTTATATTTGGAAAAATCTAGAGAATATATATATATATATATATATATATATATATATATATATATATATATATATATCTCACAGAGAAACATTAGAAAGTAGCAATATATATGCCAATCAAAATTCATCGTGAAATATATATCATCCACCGATCCAAAAATATTAATTTTACTGAACATGGATTTATGTATAATGTTGTTCAACTAAAAATCTCACTCATAGTTTGAATTTTCAGTTCCAAAAGCGTTTAGGAGGGGTGATCTCTTCTCATATTTTGTTTCTGCTAAGTTAGCCACCTCACAAAAATGTACGTGTGATACCAGGTAGGATTTTTTATGTGCATATAAAAATACATGTGCTGAATTGGCTACAGAAAAAAGGAGACAGAAATTCACATATGTGTTAACTTTAAAAACACATGGAGTACTATTTCAACAAACAATTGACAAGATTTATAACTCCTACACTATATCATGCAAAAGGCAAGACCAACTATACACCATGCCTCCTCTGAACTGCTTGTATTAATATTATGTTTGGGTTATTTGTCTCCATCATATTAGGATTAGTAGTCAGAGTCTATTAGGGTATGGGTTACTGACAGGGATTCAGTATTTCGAATGGAAAATTGGAAAATGAATCCAATGTGTATGTAAATATGTGCTACACAAAAATCTTCCCACTCTCATCCAGAACAATACCTTGACAACACCTTCACCCCATGTAAGACACAATTAGAGGAGAAGAGTTAGAAAATCCATGAATACATATCTGGAATGGAATGCGATCAGGAGTTCACAACCTTGGAAGTGTTAGAGGAGTTTCCAAAAGTAAGGGACAGGGTAAACACTTCAAAAACATGGAGGTCTGTTGTCCTAGAGACTTCTTGAGATACTGCCTGTGAGGTTGGGCACTTGAAATATATGTTGTTGTCACGTGCTTTAGCTTCCTTTCTAGTGAAACCATCAACCTGGGTCTGCATCTATGTGACCTGGAGGACATGGTTTCTTATTTTCCAATGAACATGAGACACCAGTGCTGAATTCTCCCTTTGAAGGTAAACTGTGGCCCCTTGGGGTTAAATGTCTCTAGTGTGGACTATGAAGCCATATGGTCATCCTCTATTTTCGTGGTGTTTCTTGGTGCTGCACTGGAAGTTTGGTATTTGCTTCATGAAATACAAGGAGTTCAACGGGGACACAGTGCGTGAGGGATTTCTGTCACATGTGGTGGGTCAGGGTCTGTAGGAGAATACAAGAACCAGGCTTCTATTCCACATAGCTTGCCCTCTTGAACATAGCAACCTGATTCTGAACAATGTCCTGAATCCTCTCCATGTAACAAGATGCCTTTACATATAAGGGTCTGCTGCCTTCACCATGTCAGTCACAAGCCATTTGGAAGCCAATGGCAGATCCACATGGTCCCACCACTGATGTTTTATCACACACATGCCCACCTTTGCTCTTGGCCCACTAATCAGCAGGATCCAACTTTCTGGCATCTCTGTTAAACACCATTTTCATAAAAACCAGTCAATCAAGGCACTGTCTGGTATACTCATTGTTGGGAAAAGTATAACGGCAGCCATACCCCAGAAAAAAAAAACCCAACATGGCGCCTAAGCACTTCTTCTTCCTACATTCTTCTTTTCTGCAGTGGTGCGAAATGTTCCCGCCCATGTGAACTCTTCTGCTGGCGCCAATTTCAAATCTTGCTGGCCGGGAATCTTAGCCCCAATAAGAACTAATTCCTGGGCTCCGGAGCTGATATCTGAAAGAACTTGCCAATAAACGGATTGCTTGCCATTTATCTAAGCCCTCCCATCTCCTCCTTAGTTCTATATAAGAACACAGCTTTTTGCAATAAAATTGGAATTCTCCCGGTGAAGTGCCTTTGCGTGGGGAGTTCTTTCATTCTGGTGCCCCGTGTGAGGATATGGGTGAGCTCTTTCCAACAAGAGACCCGTCCACTGCTCCACTGTGGCACTCTGCCCTGGTCTGCTCTTTTCAGACGCAGGCTTCCTGCACTCACCACTGATTTGTTGTATGTAAGCCTCCCCTGACCCCGGCTCGCCAACTCCCTTCGGGCTACCGCTGGCTTTGTGACCATGATTGTCACACTCTAGACGCCTGGTAGAGGGGAGGGAATTCCTCCCACTAAGACCTTTACTGGTTGCAGTGGACCCTCTGGTGATCCGTTTCCCTTTGGGGTGTGAGGCTTCTGAGTTTACATGAGAGGCTCTGTGGTTTTTCCTCCTCTGCTGCTGCTGCCGCTGCTGGCTAGAGTTGCTGTTTCCTGCGGGCCTGCTGTGTCTGGCTGAAGCTGCCTCTCTGCTCGGGGAAAACTGAACTCCCATCCTGGAACTGCATTCTGCTGGAGCCGGAGTTCTGTTTTCATTACTTACTTCTTCTGCTGCGTTCGAAAACTTTCCTGATGTCACGTTGCCCGTGGCTCCGAACCCATTGGGTCTCACAGATCGCACTTCACTGGTGACGATCAGGTAGTGCCCTCTATATTTCCTCATGATGGCTGGTCATTTTGGGGATGCCCACCTGACCCCCATTCGCCCTGAGCGCTTCCCGGAGTCCGTTCCAGGCCGGGTTTTCTCTTTGTCTCTCTTGCTTACACTTATTCTCTCTCTCTCTCTCTCTCTCTCTCTCTCTCTCTCTCTCTCTCTCTTCCATCTCTCCCTGTGACTGTGGACACCTCTTTATCTGTACCTGAAACGTCACCTCTCAAAAGTTTAATAAAAAATCTGGCCACACTCTCCCTCACACCAGACATCAATCCCAAACTTCTAATCAAATTCTGTACCCAAGATTGGCCTACATATCCACTGGATAATGGCAATCATTGGCCTCCAGAAGGCTCCTTAGATCCAAACCTCCTCTTGGACCTTTTTAATTACTGCCAGCATCTGAAAAAGTGGAGTGAGATTCCCTGTATTGAATGTTTTAGCCTTCTCGCACAGCACCCTGTCTCTGCTCCTCCTGCCCTCCCTCTCAGGTCCTTCTTGCTTGCAAACCCCTCTCTTCCCCTAGTTCTACTCCTGACTTCGCAGATTCTTCCTCATTCGACCCAGCAGATCAACCCCCACCTTATCCCCCAGCCCCAACTGACCCTTCTCTCCCGCAAAATCCTGCTCTTCCTCTGCCTGATTCCACGGATCCTCAACCTTCCATTTCATCCCCCTCCCTTCCCCACTCTTCTGCCTGCTCCACCTCCTCCTCTTCCACAGAGACATTCCATTCCCCTCCCTCTCCTTCCTGTCCACCGCCTGCCTCTTTCAGTCCTCCTGTTACCAGGTCTAAGGGACTCCTTCCCACCCCCAAGACAATCGCACCCCTTCGTGAGGTAGCTGGTCCCAAGGGTGTCATCAGAGTCCACGTGCCCTTCTCCATGTCGGACATTACTCAGCTAGAGAGGAAGTTAGGCTCTTTCACCACTGACCCCACCACTTACATTCGGGAGTTTCAATGGGTACTGCAAGCATATAGCCTCACTCATCATGACATCTACATGCTCTTGGCCAATAAACTTCTCCCCAAGGAAAGGCAATGGTTCTGGGATCTAGCCCAAGCCCATGCTGATGAAAATCATAGGACCAATCATAACCACCCACAGGACCTCATGCTGTCCCAGAGCAGGATCCCCTATGGGCTTACAGTCTAGTGACCTTTTTACATCCTGCCTCTTGGCGGGACTGAAAAAGGCCACCCGCAAGGCTGTTAACTTTCAAAAGATGCAGGAGGTCATTCAAAGGAAGGAGGAAACACCTTCAGAATTCCTGGATAGACTAACCAAGTCCCTTCAGCAGTACACAAACCTCGACCCAGAAACCCCTGATGGCCGTCATGTCTTAATGACATATATTCTGGCCCAAAGCTACCCTTACATTAAAGCCAAGCTTAAAAAGTTTGAACAGGGCCCTGCTACTCCTCAGACCAAAATCCTCGCTGTCACTTTCAAGGTTTTTCATGGTAGAGAGGATGAAAGTGAATTCCGTAGGCAGAGGGCTGAAAATGCCAAATTCCAAATGTTGGCCCAGCTCATTCAGAGAAGGCCATCACCATGCCGTCCCAATATGACCCCCCCTGGAGCTTGCTTCAAATGAGGTAAGGAGGGACATTGGACCAGGAATTGTTCTTCGCCGAGGACACCCTACAACCCCTGCGCAAAATGCCATCAAAGTGGACACTGGGGGGCAGACTGCCCAACAACCCAGAAGGGAGGTTGGTCTGCTGCCCAGCAACCCCAGCCTCACCTGGGCTTGGCAGAGGAGGATTGATGGAGTCGTGGGCCTTCCCTCCAGACTATTACCATCAAGAATCAAGAGCCTAGGGTCACCTTCCTGGTGGATGGACGCTTCATTAACTTCCTCTTGGATACTGGTGCCGCTTTTTCGATTTTGAGTGAGTATTAGGGTCCTACCACACCCTCAAAAACTCCTATTGTCAGGGTAGGAGGTAAAAAGATTTTTCCTCAAACCCCCCCCCCCCAATCATGTTATATGCAGCGATCCCTTTTGTCCTTCACTCACTCCTTTCTTGTTATGAGCCATTGCCCCATTCCCTTTCTGGGAAGGGACATACTCTCACTATTAAAAGTCACCATTCACTTATCACCCCACACCTCTCCTACCTCTCATTTCCTCATGATATTCCTAGGGGCAGATACACCTCCTTCATGCACTCTCCCACGACTATCTAAACCATTTAACCCTGAGGTTTGGGACACAATTACACCCTTTATGGCTAAATGCAGTCCTATTCATATTGTCTTACTGGACCCTTCAAGATATGTTAGTCAACCACAATATCCACTCACAACCACATCCCTCCTTGGATTAGAACCCATCATCCAGGATTTATTATGAAAGGGGTATCTTAGGCCTACACACTCTCCTTTCAACACACCCATTCTGGCAGTTAAGAAACCTAACGTGTCCTACAGGCTGGTTCAAGAACTTTGCCTTGTCAACTCCTCTGTGGACCCCATCCACCCGCTAGTGCCCAACCCTTACACCCTCCTCTCTCAGATCCATGCCACTACTACTCACTTCTCAGTCCTAGATTTAAAAGATGCATTCTTTTCTATTCCCTTGTTCTCATAATCTCAGGATATCTTTGCTTTTTCATGGACTGACTCTCACACCCGCCATTCTCATCAGCTTACCTGGACTGTCCTCCCACAGGGATTCAGGGATAGCCCCCATCTCTTTGGCCAATTTCTTGCCCAGGACCTCACATCCTTTCACCTGACCTGTCCTGACTCTACTCTACTTCAATATGTCTATGACCTTCTTCTATGTAGTCTTTCTGGAACACTCTCAATCCCACACCGCTCAGCTTCATAAATTCCTAGAAGACAAGGGATATAGGGAGTCTCCCCACAAGGCCCAGGTTTCCCAGTCTTCGGTCACCTATCTTGGTTTTTGCCTTACACCCGGGAAAAAGGAAATAACACTGGATAGGAGGCAACTTCTCTGTGATCTTTCAGTGCCCTATACGAAAGCCAAAATACTATCATTCCTAGGATTAGCAGGTTATTTTAGGGCCTGGATCCCAAATTATTCTCTTCTCTCCAAACCCCTGTATGACCTAGCAAAGGGACCCCCTAGTGAATCTCTTGCCTCCTTTCCCATCTACCACTTCCGCAGGCTTCAGCAACTCCTCTTAAAGGCACCTGCCCTTCACCTTCCAGATCTTTCAAGAACATTTCATCTATATGTCCATGAAAAAGGGGGGCAAGCACTTGGGGTCTTAGGTCAAAACTATGGGCGTACATTTGCACCTGTGTCATATTTGTCCAAGCAACTAGACCCTACCATCCGTGGGTGGGCCCCTTGCTTAAGAGCTCTGGCTACTGGACAAATTTTACACAAAGAAGCCTCTAATCTGACTTTTGGGGCCCCTTGAACTATCCACTCCCCACATCACTTGAAGGATCTTTTAGCATAAAAGGGCCTTCAAACTCTCCCTACATCCAGATTTCTGTCGCCCCTCACTTCCTTTCTGGAAAATCCTAATATTATTTTCCTCCCCTGCTCTGCACTGAACCCTGCCTCACTGCTCCCAATGACTCCCATGTCTCACATACCAACTCATAATTGCTTGGAAACCTTAGATGATTTCCTCCCCTGTCATTCTTCCATTTCTGAGAGACCACTCAGCAAGCCTGACCTTATCTGGTTTACTGACAGCAGTTCCTTTAGGGAGAACGGAACTCATTACTCTGGATACGCTGTATTTTCAGCCACTTAGATTATAGAGGCCAAAGTTTTGCCTTCAGGAACTACAGACAAGTAGGCTGAACTTATAGCATCCACTCGTGCCTGCCTTCTAGCACAAGGCAAATCCCTCACCCTCTAAACTGATTCAAAATATGTCTTCCATATCTTATTATCCCATGCTGATATTTGAAAGTAGCGAGGCCTACTTACCACCAAAGGTAATGCGATCACTAATTCAGCTTTTATAACCAATCTAATAGAGGCCACTTACCCACCCAGTTGGGAGTTGTCCATTGTAGGTCCCATCAGAAGGACGGCTTTCTTATCACTGAGGGCAATGCCAAAGCTGACCAGGCGGCACGAATGGCTGCTACCACTTTCAATTATGGCCTCCATGGGGGACATATAATGGCCACTTTAGACAGCTCATCTGAAGCCCCTACGTCTTTCAGTAAGAACAAGCATCTTTTCAAGTTCCTTCATACTCTATTCCTTTCCAATTCTCAGTCTTTGACCCTCTTTTTACAGAGTTTCTTTTCCCTCACCCCCTCTGACAAGCCATGCTACAGAATATAGCCTCTAATTGTCAGATCTGTCAGCGGACCAACCCTCATACTCCTTTAAGGCCCAAACCTTTCCCTTTCCACCAAGCCCGGGGACACATTCCCGCTGCTGACTGGCAGGTAGACTTCACCAACATGCCCACAGTATGGCGCACTAAATACCTCCTTGTCTTTGTGGACACTTTCTCTGGTTGGGTTGAGGCATTTCCCACTTCCAATAAAAAGGCTTCCACTGTAGCTTCAATCTTACTGACAGACATCATCCCCAGGTTTGGTATGCCCACTTCCCTACAATATGACAATGGCCCTGAGTTTACTTCTAGGATCACACAAAAGGTCTCTCAAGCCCTCTCCTTCAAGTGGCATTTCAACTGTCCATATTTCCCCCAGGCTTCAGGGAAAGTGGAAAGGGTAAATCGTACTCTAAAGGAAGTCCTTACCAAATTGACAATGGAATTAAACATAGACTGGTTCAAACTCCTTCCCTTGGCTTTGCTTCGAATCAGAGCTCTCCCTAAGAAACCATCTTTACTGTCTCCTTTTGAGATAATGTATGGAAGACCTCTTATAACCCCTGCATTGGTCATTTCACAAGGACCTCTCACCCGAGATTTGTCTTTGCCTCTCTTGCTCCATCTCCGCTCGGAACTCTGGAAATATCAGGACTGGCTTCTTCCGGACCCAGTCTCCTCTCCAAACACTCCTCCCTTAACACCTGTTAGTCTAGTCTATTATAATACCCCAGAGGAGAAAGGGACTCTTGCCGCAAAATGGGAAGGCCCCTATCCTGTCATTCTCTTTACCCTTACCGCCGCCAAACTCTCCTTATCAGACAACTGTCACACTCCCTGGATTCACATGTCTAGGTTGAAGCCACATCACCAGGAGGCCCCACCTGCTGAAGACAGGGCCACCCCAGAGGAACTCCAAGAATCACCTACTGAACCTCCCCTTTACTCCTGCTCTCCACACCCATCTCACCCATTTTAGTTGTGGCTCACAAGGTTTTCCTTGCAGCCCAATTCCTCTTAAAGAAGGCACAATGAGCTCTCCCAACACCCTAGTCTTCTCTAACTGCTTGTTTTTTGTGCACTGCTTATTTTCTGTGCTCTGTCAGGACTGGTCTTTACCCTCCTCACCTACCATGCATTTATTCACTTTTCGGGAACGATACTCAGAACATGGCATGCAGAAGGTCTTCGCAGTGGATGCAACTGCTTGCTTCATCCACAACTGCACCTCTATTTCCCTAAAATTGTCACCTTCAAGGACCTTCGTCCCTGGTAGCTGGAACTGGCCTTTCATTTGCTTCCTTTTTGATCAAACAAAAGACTATTGTCATTGGTGGCCTGAGATATATAATGGGTGCCCCTATTGGTCATGCATGTTCCATGATGAACGTGGTAGCTATTCTTACCACTCATTTGGTTACCCTGAAGGGTGGACTTCTAGTTACATAAAGTGGCATAAAGGCTCTTCATCCAGTAACAATGGATGGTATACTTTAGATAAACCTGACCCCAAGGCCAAACGATGGGGCTACGTTGAGTTTGCTGTCTATGCTCGGACAACCTCAGTCAGACCCACAGGGTGGATGACTATTGGCCGCACCCTGATTACGCAACCTAAGGCAACCATCCAGGTAGTCGAACACATTAAGGACTCAGAATCAAAACTTTGAGATCATATCCATAGCTCATCCAAAGAGGATTCAGAGCCTTCAACCCTCTCAGGTCCCCCTCCCACATGGCTCAATTTGCTACACCAAACTTTTTGATTATTAAACTCCACCCCTCTTTCTGTGCCTACTTCTCAGTGCTTTCTCTGTGCTTCACTTAGTCGTCCACTTCTAGCAGCAGTCCCATTAGCAGCAGGAAATATTCCAGCAAAACCCTACAATTTCTCTAAAAAGGACAACCCCTACATGTGACACGTATCCCACTGTGGGAAAGTTATTCCACCAATACTTTATTTCCTTTCATCTGTTTCCACCTGCCAATAATGAATCCTTTACCCATTTGTTCCTTGAGCTACAGCACCCCATAGAGCCCTGTGTTTATGCAACCTGGACATTTCCTCTGGTGTAATGGTTCTTTAAGTACCTCAACCATCAATGTCTATGGCGCCTGTTTCTTGGCTACTGTAGATCCTCAGCTATCTTTTTATACTCCCACCGAATTCTGACAGTTGGCCCTACCTTCCCGCACCCGTAGGGTAGTCTTTCTGCCGGTTCTGGTAGGCCTCATTTTAACAACCTCAGTGACGGGTCTCAGACTCTCTGGTGGAGCTATAGGTCATGCTCTATGGGATCCAATGACCTTCAACAAAAACTGCAGGAAACACTCAATACCATGGCTGAGTCTCTGGGTTCCTTGCAGCGGCAGGTTACTTCATTGGCACAAGTGGCTTTACAGAACCAAAGGGCAATTGATCTTCTCACATCAGAAAAAGGGGTTACATGCCTATTCCTCAGAGAGGAATTTTGCTATTATGTTAATGAATCTGGGCTAATAAAAAAAAATATTGTTAAATTGCAGGAATTATCGACCCAATTGCTCAAACCTACCTTCTCCAATCCCATAACGGGGTTCTTCCAATCCTATCTTGCCATGTACTTACTACATATCTTGGGTCCCCTTATTTGGATGCTCCTTTTTTGTGCTCTCTTGCCCTGCATAATGAAGTGCCTTCAAACCCAACTGCATAAAATTCCTAATCAAACTTTCAACCAGCTTTTGCTTAGTCACTACCAGCCTCTGATGACGGATGAATCCCCAACATCTCCAAGAGAACAGTTCACTCAGTGATGAAGCTCACTACCAGGCACGATGGAATGCAACGGGTATTAGACAGCGGGAGACAACGAGCTCGGAGAACCTCTTAATCTGCCATCCTGGATTCATAGTCTTTACCACCTACTAAGCTTTCTCATGGCCCTTGGCCTCTTCTATGTCAGTCTCCGCACATGGAACTTCTGCCAAAAATTGACATTTGCTTTAATTTTTATCTTCATTCTGTATTTATTCGCTCTGATCTTCTTCAGGTGCTGGCGACACCATGTCCAGGCAACACTTCCAGTATTTCCTTGAGTCTCTGTTACAGGACCAGTGGCTGATACCAACAATCTCTTCCATCCAGGACTGGTTCCATGCCATCGACATCTTTGGCTTCAGGGAACATTCATTGACTTCACCCCTATGAAAATAGCTGTCTATAGCCACTGGGTTTTATTTCTGGCTGCCATGATATCCCCATACCTGCCCCCTGAGCATTCCTCCACTTCTCTTTCTAGGCCCCACACCACCCCCACACAGCAGGAAGCAGCCAGATCTCACAAACGACGCCCCACTTGCTAAGAAAACAAAAAGGGTGGAAATTTGGGAAAGAATAAATGGCAGCCATACCCAGAGAAAAACCCCAACATGGCGCCTAAGGACTTCTTCTTCCTACCTTCTTCATTTCTGCAGTGGCGCAAAAAGTTCCCGCCCTTGTGAACTCTCCCGCCAGCGCCAATTTCAAATCTCGCTTGTGGGGAACCTTAGCCCCAATTAGAACTAATTCCTGGGCTCTGGAGCTGATATTTGAAAGAACTTGTCAATAAACGAGTTGCTGCCATTTATCTAAGCCATACCATCTCCCCCTTAGTTCTATGTAAGCACACAGCTTTTAGCAATAAAATTGGAATTCTCCCGGTGAAGTGTCATTGCGTGGGGAATTATTTCACTCATGTTCAGCAACAGGATATCCAAAGGTTCTCCAGTGCCACCTGGTAATGGGAATTTCAGAAATTTGATAGTATTTATTTAGCCATTTTTGAAGGATGAAGTTGGAGTCACTGTGCGTTTCAATTAATGCAGGAACCATTATGTGGTGAGGAAGCTCATTTAAATGAAATCTCTGGAGAAATCTCACAGGCAAGGCTTCCCAAAAAGTGGCCAAAAGGCCACATGAAGCCAGGATCATTGAGGTCTACAATATGAGTTCCATTTGTGTTTAGACTCTCAATTATGGCTGCCAAGTCTTTCAAAATAAAATCATGTGATATCCTGGCTGAGATTCTCACTGCACTGTGGAAAGACACCCTGGCCCTCGATCTCAGTTTTCAAGGGCGCATCTCATGCGTGGCCTCCTAAAATCCCAACACATTTCATGGCAATACTTCTTTGAGGTAAATTCCAGAACTCAGTCTCTAAGAGGAATCATGCCAGAATTCAAGCCCAGGTGGATCCAGTTATCTCTTCCAACCGCCAAACAAATGACCACAATTAAAACCAAACACTCCCACATGGCCCTCATCTTCTTCCATATAGACACTTATCATAACCTCTGGCTGGAGTTTTTCATGAGGGGTGCAGCCCAAGACAGTGTCAAAAATAAGCTCCCTTGCTCCTCATTTGCCTAAAGTCAAGGTGTCCTGGACACCCATCCGGTGAACAAGGAGTGATCAGATAGGCCAGCTGTTAATACTGCTCTGCATCTCCAATTTGAGGCCTACTGACTGTCAGGTATAGATTCTTTATATGATTTGGAGCCATGAGAAAACCCAAAAACCTATGGGCTAGCCTCCTGGGCTGTGCATAACTCATTTGAACCAAAGGATCCGTATTCTCACTTGATGGTGGTCAGGAACCTTACAAATGAATGCGAGAGACTTCATTCACAATAATTGCTCTTTTGGCCATTTTGGTTTTGGATGCACACATGGGATCTCTCTTTACATCCATCAGGTGCTGAGAATCTAAGCCACAACCTCACACAGGGCCAAGAGGCTGATTCAGACACACCCCTTTCCAAAGCAATTAAGCAAAGAGCCACAGGTGATGCCCATTCATTTCCATTTGAAAACTGTTTTCTTCAGGCTTCACAAAGGGGTAGCCTGAGGCAAAGACCTTCCTGACATTCAGGGAAACAGAACAATTGATAAGCAAAAGGCCGAAAGCATGGTTTCTCCACTGAGACTTTCTTGGTCACACTGATATCTGAGTTTTCTGAGATGCTCGCCATTCCCTTCAGGTATCCAGGACATGGCAATGTCACAGAGCTTGGAGGTGGTACATATTTTGGACACAAAACCATGAGACTATTCTGGAGAGTGGTGAAAATTCTGGAAGAAACAGGAACTTAGGAAGGTAGCAGGTGTTGCCCATGGATAAGGCAAGCTGCAGTCCATTCATAAATTGGGCAGGATGAATGCCGGGAATCTTTCTACTATACAGGACATATCAATTGTTGCATTCTATTTTCTAATGTCTACAACCACGGACACAGTGGGATACACAGAAATAGAAACACTTGCCTTGTCCAACGACTTACTAGAAGAAGACGACTCCAAATCAAACAAACCGTCTTTCCTACCTATTATCAGATCATGAGACAAAACCACAAAATCACACCCACCCCACAAAGACACCTCCTTCCCCCATGTAACTCTGTGACTATCCGGAGTTTCCTCCGAGTGGTGGGCCATACTATGTTCCCCCAAAATGGCCTGTCCTATCTCAGATCTGGTCTCCTTGGCCAACTCTGTGAAGTTGTCAGGAGCCTGCGGTGAACCACTACCTACTTTCTCAGGAAAGGCCCCTATTCAGAGCTCTCCTGGTATTTGGCCATCCTCACATATGTAGGTACCAAGAAAGACTGACACTCTCCTTGGTAAATTCAAACAAGTGAGCCTACTGGGTCTGGGACTGGACTGGCTCCGGGTGCCTGGCTTCCTGGATCCCAAGTTAAGAGAGTTCCATCACCAAGGAAGTGAGGTAGATCACTTCTTCAGGAACTGAATGAGGTCATTGCCTTGACAACCACTTTGTCCTAACAGTTGCTTTCAAGAGTCCCATGAGATGGAGGCTGCCCCTACTTCCTGTGACACTTTCACAAGTTAGAATGGTATATAAACCATGGGCACCCAGGAACAGCTCTCCACCTAGGACTGGTTTGGTCCATCTTCTCTACATTAAGAAGAGAGAGGCTGATTCATACACATCCCTTCATGCTGACAAGTTTGTTTGCCATAGAAGATGACTTTTCTCTCTCAGGTCTTTCGTAGCTGCCTACATCTTCTCAAGGGATCATTTCTGCATGGACCTTTGATGTTCTCAACAGGTGGAACATGCCCTACATTCCTGTATTTTAAGAGCAACCCTGTCCCTGCTGTTCTGTAAAGTTCGATTGAGAGAACAGTGTATGTTTTGGGTTAGTAACATATTCAATTTGGGGTTAGGAATCCTTCTGCATGACGAATAATGGTATTGGGAAACTATGATATTTACAAGAATATATAGGTGAAATATAAGTATAAAAACAGAAATCTAGGGAAGATATGAAGTCCAGAAGGGCATTGGGCCCTTAATTGGTACACTTAGCTTTGAATTATTTTCTGCAAAAATGTCTCAGATAAATCTATATACAATGGCATAGGAGCTTGTACCTTGGATGATTGAATGTCGAATAGAACACCCACGCAAAAAGGGATTGTCGGTAGGATTAGAAAGATAGTCAGTAGGTTTACAAAGAAGAGTGAGAATAGGATTTAGACCAAAAGTTCTTAAGCAATAGGGTTTCAGGTAGACAGTGAATATAAATGTCAGCACAAGTGAAGAGTCAGTCACAATGATGAACAGGGGAAAATATGTAGGAAAATAGATATAAATAGAGACATTACTAAATCAGGCAAAGTATAAAGTGAGTGATAGGATTAGACATTTTCAACAGGCTTGAGGTTGAATATATAATCTTAGGAAGAAACAAAAATGTAGTCACCAATAAGATTGACATTTGAGAGCATTAGGCCACCTGGACATGGAAGGTTTTAGTAATCCATGCTCACTTTCCATTTAGGCTCTGGTACAACCTTAAGGGTGACCTTTGATTTTTTTGTCCATAATATTACTGTGATAAAATGTATATATAGATCAGGTGACATGAGTAATTCTTCCACCATTTTTTGAGGAATATTTTGAAAACGTATAAATTAGTATTGAGGGTAAAAATGGGTGTACCCTGTGTCTATGAATATAGAGATAATGCATGAATAGACCATACAGTTAATAAATAATATAACTGGTTCCACTTTAAAAAATGTATTGAATTGATATCTGAAAATACATAAGAAATCATATATTGATATATAATCATTCATAACAACTAGTTATACGTCTAATTGTAATCCTAGGGTTATGGTTTATCATGAAGAGTGTGTGAGTTTTGCTTCAAAAGTGATTATGGAAATCAAAAATAATGTGTTTGGAAAGAAGTCTCATGAAAAGACCAGTTTGAAACATGGCGGAACACGTGTTTTCTGAAGCCGAAAGTGATTGAAAGTGAAATAAATGCCTATAAATTTGTGAATTTGTGGATGAAATATATATCCAATAATGTGCATAAACTGAAGAAATAGTAATGTACTAGTTTTCAATAAAAATGAACTTCAAAATACTTATCATGTCCCATAGGAATCTACTTGCATTGATGTGAAAATGGATCAGTTACTGTAGAAATATTAGGATTTATATGCACCATTCACTGAAGTTAGTTTTCAATACTAGGAAAAAAATACGTATATCAGGTGAATGAATATTTCTGAGAAAAATCTTGTGAAAAGTTGATTATAAATCCACATACATAATCATGAATGAATTTAGGGAGTGTATAATAAGACACATATATTAAATATTTTGAAATATCTGGAGAGAATATATATATATATATATATATATATATATATATATATATATACACACACACAGATTTTAAAAATTAGCAATATATATGCCAATCGAATTACACAGTGAAATATGAATCATCCACAGATCCAAAAATATTCATTTTACTGGATATGGATTTATGTATAACGTTTTTCAACTAGGAAGCTCACCCATAGGTTGAATTTGCAGGTCAAACAGCGTTTAGAGGAGTGATCTCTTCTCACACTTTGTATCTGCCAAGTCATGTAACTCACAAGAATGTACGTGTGATACCAGGTAGGATTCTATATGTGCATATAAAAATACATGTGCTGAATAGAATACAGAGAAAGGGAGACAGGAATTCACATATTTGTTAACTTTAAAAGCACATGGAAAACTATTTCAACAAAAAATTGACTAGATTTATAACTCCTACCCTATATAATGCAAAAGGCAAGTCCAAGTATACAACATGCCTCCTCTGAACTGCTTGTATTTCTATTCTGTTTCCGTTATTTTTCTCCATCATATTAGGATTAGTATTCAGAATCTAGCAGGGCATGTGTTAGTGTCAGGGATTCAGTATTTCAAATGTAAAATAGAAAAATGAATCCAATGTGTATGCAAATATGTGCTAAACAAAATCTTCCCACTCTCATCCAGAACAATTCCTTGACATTTTTTTCGCCCAAAGTAAGACACAATTAGAGGAGAAGAGTAATAAAATCTGTGAATAATATGCTCAGGAGTTTACAACCTTGGAAGTGGTAGAGGAGTTTCCCTAGTATGGGACAGGGTAAACACTCCATAAACATGGAGCTCTGCTGGCCTAAATACTCCTTGAGAAACTGCCTCTGAGTTAGGGCACTTGAAATATATGTTGTTGTCAGGAGCTTTAGCTTCTTTTTAGTGAGACTATCAAAGCTGTGTCTGCATCTATGTGACCTGGAGGACATGGTTTCTTATTTTCCAATGAACATGAGGCAGCAGTGCTGAATTCTCTCTTTGTAAGTAAACTGTGGCCACTGGGGGCTAAGGGTATTCCCATGTGGACTGGGAAGCCATTTGGTCATCCTCCACTTTTCGTGGTGTTTCTTGCTGCTGCACTGGGACTTTGGCATTTGCTTCATGAAATAAAAGAAGTTCAACTGGTACACAGTTCTGGAGGCAATTCTTTCATGTGTGGTTGGTCAGGGTCTGCAGGAGAATGCACCAACCAGGCTTCTATCCCACATAGCTTGGCCCCATGTCCATAGTAACCTGATTCTAAACATTGCCCGGAAACATCTCCATATAACCAGAAGCCTTTACATGGAAGGGTTTGCTGGCTGCACCATGTAAGTCACAAGCCATTTGGGATCCAATGGCAGATCCACATGGCCCCACCACAAATTTTTTATCACACACCTGCCTACCACTGCTCTAGGCCCACTACTCAGCAGGTTCCAACATACTGGCATCTCTGTTCTACACCATTTTCATGAAACCCACTCAATCAAGGCACTGTCTTGCATATTTACGATCAGCAACAGGACATCCAAAGTTTCTCCAGTGCCACCTGGTCATGGGAATTTCAAAAATTTCATGGTATTTATCTAGGCATTTTTCAAGGATGACATTGCAGGCACTGTGGGTTTCAATTCATTCAGGAACCTTTAAATGGTGAGGAAGCTCATTTCAATGAATGCTCTGTAGAACTCTCACAGGCAAGGCTTCCCAAAGAGTGGCCAAAATGTCACATGAAGCCAGGCCTATTGAGGTCTACAATGTGACGTCCATGGGAGTTGTGACTCTCAACAATGGCTGGCAAGTCTTTCAGAATTAAATCATGTGATCTTCTGGCTGAGATACCCAGGGCTCTGTGGAAAGCCACCCTGGGCCTAGATCTCAGTTTCCAAGGGTGATTCTCATGGGTGGACTCCTAAAATCCCAAAAAAATTCATGGCAATACTTCTCTGAATTCAGTCTCTAAGGATAATCACACCAGAGTTCAAGCCCAGGTGGTCCCAGTCATGTCTTCCAACCGGACACAAATGACCAAAATTAAAACCAAAACCCTCCCATATGGCCCTCATCTTCTTCCATTTAGACACTAATCACAACCTCTGGCTGAAGGTTTCCATGAGTGGCGGAGTCCAAGAGAGTGTCCAAAATAACTCCCTTGCCCCTCATTGGCGTAAATTCAGGGTGGTCTGGACACCCTTCATGTGAAACAGGAGTGATCAAATATGCTAGACGTTAATACTTCTATGCTTCTCCAATTTGTGGAAAACTGAGTGTCAGGTATATATTTTTATGTGATTTGCAGTCATGAGAAAACACAAGTTCCTCTGCAGGTCTTTGAAGAACCCATTTGACCCAAAGGATCCCTATTCTCACTTGATGGAGTTCAAGAACTTTAAAGAGGAAGGCGACAGACTTCATCCACAAGGACTGCTTTTTGGCCATTTTGGTTTTGGATGCACACATGGGATCTCTCTTTACATCCACCACGTGCTGAGTATCTAAGCCACAACCTCACACAGGGCCAAGAGGCTGATTCAGACACATCCCTTTTCAAAGCAATTAAGCAAAGAGCCACAGGTGATCCATATTAATTTCCATTTGAAAACTGTTTTCTTCAGGCTTCACAAAGGGGTGGCATGAGGCAAAGACCTTCCTGACATTCAGGGCAACAGAACATTAGGTTAGCAAACGGCCCAAAGCAGTGTTTCTCCACTGAGACTTTCCTGGTCACACTGATATCTGAATTTTCTGAGACGCTCGCCATTCCCTTCAGCTATCCAGTACATGGCCATGTCACAGAGCTTGGAGGTGGTACATAACTTGGTCACAAAATCATGAGCCTATTCTGGAGAGTGGCCAGAATTCAGGAAGAAAACAGGAACTTAGGAAGATAGCAGGTGTTACCCATCCATAAGGCAAGCCGCATTCCTTTCATACATTGGGCAGAAAGAATTCTGGTAAGCTTTCAACTAGCCTGGACACATCCTTTGATGCATTCTCTTTTCTAATGTCTACAACCATGGACACAGTGGGATACACAGACTTAAAAACACTCGCCTTGTCAAATCACTTGTTAGAAATCGTCCACTCCAAACCAAACAAACTGCCTTTCCTACCTATTCTCAGAACATGAGACAAAATCACAAACACACACTCACACCCACAAATTCACCTCCTTTCCCAAAGTAGGTCTCTGACTATCGGGTGTGACCTCTGACTGGTGGGCCGTACTATGTTCCCATCAAATGGCCTGTTCTGTCTCAGATCTGGTTTCCTTGGCCAACTCTGTGAAGTTGTCAGGAGACAACGGTGAGCCACTTCCTGCTTACTCAGGAAAGGCCACTCTTCAGAGCTTTCCTGGCATTTGGCCATCCTCACATCAGTAGATACCAAGAAAGACTGACTCTGTCTTTGGTAAATCAAAGGAAGTGAGACCACTGGGACTGGGCCTGGGACTAGATTTGTGTGCCTGGATGCCTGGATCCCATGTTCAGAGAGTTCCATCACCAAGAATGTGAGGTGAGGTCACTTCCTTCAGGAACTGAATGAGGTCAATGCCTTGGCAAGCACGTTGTCCTAACATTTGCTTCCATAGTCCCATGAAATGGAGGCTGTCCCTAATTCCTTTGACACTTTCACAAGTTAGAATGGTATATCAAACATTTGTAACCAGGAACAGCTCTCCACAGAGGCCTCGTTTTGTCCTTCTTCTCTACATAAAGAAGAGAGAGGCTGATTCAGACACATCCCTTCATGCTGACCAGGTTGTTTGCAATGAAAGATGACTTTTGCTCTCTCAGTTCCTTCATAGGTGCCTACAACTTCTCTAGGGATAATTTGCGCATAGACCTTTGAGTTTCTCAGCAGTTGGAAGATCCCCTAAATTCCTGTATTTTAAGACCAACTCTGTCCTTGCTCTTCTCTAAAGTTAGATTGAGGGAACAGTGTATGGTTAGGGTTAATAACAGGTTTGATTTGGAATAGAAATCATTCTGCTGGATGAATAATGGTATTGGGAACCTGCGATATTTTCAAGAATATATAGGTAAAATATATGAATCTGAAAACAAAAATCTAGGTAAGATTTGAAGCCCAGAAGGGCATTGCGCCCTTGATTGGGTATTAAGCATAGGACCTTGTAACTTGGATGATTGATTTTCAAAGAGAACTTCCAGTCAAAATGGATAGTCAGTAGTATTAGGAAGATAGTCGGTATGTTTATAAAGGAGAGTGAGTATACGATTTGGACCAAAAGTTCTTTAGCTATAGGGTTTCGGGTATTGAGTGAATGTAAATGTCAGCACATGTGAAGAATTAATCACAATGATGAACTGGGGAAAATATGTAGGAATGCAGATATCAATAGAGACTTTAGGAAATCTGGCAAAGTATAGTCGGTAGTGAAATGTTAATAAAATAGATTCTTGTCACTTCCTGTTTTTCTGTATGCTTAATAAAACACTGTTGAAATCTTGAGAAGTGATTTCTAATCTTTTTCCCAGAATGTGCTGTCCCCAACTGCCAAACTTCAGAATGTACTCCCTCACTCAGTTGCACGCAAACTGCTCACCCGCCCAGGCCCATCAATAAACTTTCCTCCCTGCCCTCTTCAAGGAAAGTATATAAGCTCTGCTTAAGCTGTTCTCAGGGTTCTCTGCTCTATTCAAATGAGCTCTGAGCCGCAGCATGCTGGACCCCAAATAAACCCTTTGTTTTTGCATGAGAGAGTCTCTTGGTGGTCTCTTCCCCCAATGCTCTTCCGATATTTATATATGGAGGTTCCACCGAAATCCAGCAGTGGTGAACGAGAGACCCCAATGGGCTACTCTCAGTGTAAGTAAGGCACCTCTTTCTGGTTTCAGGTTTCAGGTTAGGGCTTGGCAAAATGGCTGTCGATGAAGTGTGTGAGCTCTCTTTGATGGTGGCTGGCAGACGTGTCACAGAGCCACAAGCCAAGTCCCTGGGGGACGCCACAGAGGACTCGGGAATCGAGGAATAATAGTCTCCTCGACTCAGTGATACTTTGTTTCAGATTCGGTATTGCCAGCCCATCGGGTTTTGCCACCTGCTCAGTCTTGGTCTCAGTGTTGGACATCCATTGCCTGTCTTTATTGTTTTCTCTTGTCTGTGTCCTGTGTCGTTGCTTTTACTGTTTGTGTATCTTTCATTATGGGACAGATCACTTCAATGCCTCTGTCCCTGACCCTTGATCTATGGACCAAAGTCAGCTTAAGGGCTCAGAATGTTTCTTTTTCAGTAAAACGCTGGACCTGGCAGACTCTGTGTGCCACAGAATGGCTCACCTTTGGATTCGGATGGCCCCTAGAAGGATCTTTCTACTTCCCACTAATTTAAAAAGACAGAGATATTGTCTTACAGCCAGGGCCACATAGCCATACTGATAAACAGGAATATACCTTAACTTGGCAGGACCTCTGCAAATCTCCTCCTCCGTGGGTGAAGCCTTTCCTTGCTGTGTCCCCGTTCCTACTCCTTCCCCCACGATCTCTCAACCCCTCTGCTCCTCCTCCTCCTCCACCCTCTGTTCTCCCTGAGTCACAAGATTTGACTCTCCTGGACTCTCGTCCCCCTCCTTATCTTCTACCCTTTTCCCACAACCCCCAACACCCTCTAAGTGATTCTCCAGCTGCTGACTCAGCCTCTCCCCAATTGGAGGAAGCTAAGCCAGCCCAGGGCCCTCCAGATAACTCCCCTGCGTCACACACAGCCCCTCCTCCCCTGGAGGAAGCTGGAGTTGCTAAAGGAACTCGCCAGTGGCAAATGATTGAAAACCCTGGAACTCCCGTGTTGCTTCCCTCCATCCCTAAGGACCAATGATTGATGACGGCCATAGGGAAAAAATGCAAGCCTACCAGTATTGGCCTTCTCCTCTTCAGACCTATATAAATGGAAAAATAACAATCCCCCTTTTACCGAGGACCCAACCTGGCTCTCAGGTCTGGTGAAGTCATTGATGTTTTCACACCAACCTACTTGAGATGACTGCCAACAACTCCTAGGGACTCTCTTCATGACAGAGGAACAAAAGAGAATCCTCCTGGATGCTAGAAAAAAGTATACTCGGACCAAATGCGTGACCGACAAAACTTCCCAATATATTCAAAGCCGACTTTCTCTTGAAACGACCCAACTGGGACCCCAACACCTTTGAAGGTAGGGAGCATCTGTCCACTTATCTCCGGGCTCTAATAGTGGGTATCTTAGTGGCCGCTAGGTGACCAACTAATTTGGCCAAGGTAAGAGAGATTATTTAAGGGCCTGATGAATCTCCCTCTATGTTCCTAGAGATAATTATGTAGGTATATAAGAGACATACTCCTTTCGATCCTCAGGCAGAGGATCAAAAGGCATCTGTCACAATGGCCTTTATTGGGAAAGCTGCCCTGGATATTAAAAGAAAGTTACAATGCTTAGATGGATTACAAGATATGACTTTGAGGGATTTAGTCAGAGAACCCAAGAAGGTATACTTTAAGAGAGAAACTGAGGAAGAGAAGGGAGCTGAGTGAGGATAAAAGAAACAAAAGACAGACTAAGGCATTGACTAAGGTCCTGGTCACAACAACAAATAGGCCAGAAATTAAGAAACAGAGAGACAGGAAGGGATACCTGGGCACACACTAGAGGCCACCCCTGGCCTCAGATCAATGTGCCTACTCTAAAGAAAAAGGACACTGGGCCAAAGAGTGCCCTACAAAGAGACAGCCATGCCAGCCAGATATTCTGACTCTGGAGGAATACTAAGAAAGTCCGGGCTCAGATCCTCTCCCTGACCTCAAGGTAACTTTTGAAGTGGAGGGGAACACAATAAAAATTGAAGTAGATGCAGGGGGAATATACTCAGCCCGTAAGGCCCATTGGGCCCTCTACCGAATAATAGGTCTCTAATTCAAGAGTCTAACAGAAGTAAATATCGGGCTTTGACAACTACGAGGACCATGGACCAGGGAAAAGGAAAAATCCATCACTCCTTCCTAGTAATCCCTGGCCACATTGATGGGCAGAGTTCTGCTCACCAAGCTCTGGGCCAAAATAACTTTTAACCCTGAAGGCCCCCAAGTGGAATTTTTTAATCCTTCAGTAACTACTCCTATAATCATGGCTCTAACTATGTCAGTAGCAAATGTTCATCAACTCACTCACCTTTGTTCAAAGAAACTGCATTCATTCGTGAAGGATCAAGAACACAGTTTTCCACTAACCTACTCACAGCAAAAGGAAATAACTGAATGGGTAACAAAAGCCTGTCAGGTCCATTAATTGGTTAAAGCTTACACTTCCAAGCTTCCTGCAGGAAAGCACCTATGAGGAACCAGACGAGGACAATTCTGGGAAGTGGACTTTACTGAAATTAAGCCAGTAAGGTATGGACTTAAATAACTCCTAGTCTTTGAACATACATTTTCAGGATGTATTGAAGCCTTCCCCACACACACAAAAAAAAAAAGAAATAAAAAAGAAGAAAAAAGAAACATAGCAAATGGTTGTAAAGAAGATCCTGGAAGATATTTATTCTCCCCTTGACGACCAGTAGTCTTAACCCTCATCAGCCCCTTAAGCTGCGATGGTTTATCACAAATCCTACTGGACACGAAGTATGGCCTATCTCGAATACAGCCAGCTTACGAACCTGGTGGCCATCTCTCCACCCAGTCATTTGTCAGCTGGCTATAGGTCTTTCCTATTGGGATATCCCTGATTAACAGGATCCCACTAAAATTCCATCAAATCCCTTCCGTACCATAGATAATGGAAACAAACATTATAGATGTAGGGACACGTGAGCCAGATGCAGGTTGGCTAGCCTAGATTACTATGTTTGCCCGGCAGACTATCAAAGCCACAAACAGTCACTGCTGTGGGGGGGGAGAGCAGACTTCTATTGTAAGTCATGGGGATGTGAGCATACAGGGACTGTCAGATGGAACCCAAACTCCTCATCAAATTCTGTACACAGCATTGGCCATATTACGAATTAGATAACCAAAACCGATGGCCCCCAGAGGGGTCTCTAGATCCTCAAATTCTGTGTGACCTTTTTAACTTCTGCAAGTGCTCAAAAGGGTGAAAGGAGATTCCGCTATGTGGAGGCCTTCTCTCTCCTTTGCTCACATCCTGAACTATGCTTTTCCAATAGATGCTCACCCTCAGCCTTGTGCTCCAGACTCTCTGCTGTCACTCCCACCTCAGCAACTTGATTTCTCCCCTCCAATATCTAGATCAAAAACCCAAATCTCGACTGGTTCTCAGACTATTGCTCCCTTGCTGAGGTTGCAGGTACTGAGGTACCACTCCATTCACTCACTCCTCTCCTCTCCTGTCAGTGCCAGCACCGGGTCCCACCCAGTCCTCTTACCACCTAATGCAAAGCTCAAACCCGCTGAGAAGAATCCTCAGACCCTAATACAAGATGTAATGAAAATGGCCTTTAATGTTGCTTTGTCATCACTAAAAACAGGTTACTAAGAATTTAAAGTCCCTCACAGGCCTTTTGGAATCTCACTCCCATCTCCCCCTCTGTTCTATCTGTTCTACTGCTCAAGTTTTTGTTGCTATTAAGATCCCAAAGCCCTCTCCCAATATTCTTTTACATCTCTCTTTCCTCATTCTCAGATCCACAGAGCTGCTCTTATCCCTGCCTTCCAAATTGTCCCCCTCTGTACCAGGCCCACAGAAAAGTCTTAACTGACCTTCTCCAGAAGTCTTCACCATGGCTGATTTAGGACTTTCAGCAAAAGAGTCCCGATAAAAGTGTTCACTGTAGATAAACTTCCTATTTTTGTGTTGCCCTGGTCTCCTTGGCAACTGGCTAAAAAATTCAGCACTCCTGATGTAGACACACCCTTACTAGTTTTTCACAAAATATTTGAAAAAAAGGCCTCTGGCCTTGAGCTGGGGCTTCACAGAGATGGCTACATTTCTAAGATAAAGAAGTTACAAACTGGGCTGTATGGAAACAGCTGGAAGGGCGAAAAAAAGAAAGGGAAGACACCCCACCCAGGTGTCCTTGAAAAGTTAACTTGCCCAAACTGAGGAAAAAACAGAAACAAAAACTGCATTTTGTGAACTTCTGCAGACTGTGAACTTCTGAGCCCTTTCCCTTACGTGTTGGGTACAAAATTCTGAAACAACGTAACTTGGGTTTCAGGGGATTAATTGATTACAACAGAAGCAATGCCCTCTGAATCTGGTTGAAACCAAAAAAGACTGTTTCCGTGTCTTTGGTGCTATCTTAGGTGCCTTGCCTTGTCCGTCCCTACAACAGTATAATTCTATATACTTAAACATTGTTTATGTTTTCATGAAATGGTCAACAGATGTGATTAATTGTGAAATGGTACAGATGTTTCCCAGAGTGCTCTATCATGACGCAGGTTCATCTGAAGATCAAAGAGGGGGACATACTACCCGGTTACGCTGGGAACATATGTCCTTCACCTTAGCCATTCTATTACGAATAGGAGTTGCTGCAGGGTTGGGCACAAGAACCACTGCTCTGGTCCATGGGACACAACAAGTGACCCAATTAGAAGCAGCAATAGATCAAAACTTAAAGATTTTAGAAACCTCCATCACAGCTTTGCAGGAATCTTTAACCTCTCTCTCTGAAGTTGTTTTACAGAACAGTCGAGGGTTGGACCTCCTTTTCATGACAGAGGGGGGCCTTTGTGCTTCATTGAGGAAAGAATGTTGTTTTTATGTCGACAATACTGGAGTTGTAAAAAAATCTTTGAGAAATTAAAAAGATGCCTTGAAGAGCAACAACGAGAGAGAGGCACAAAAAGGGTAGTTTGAGTCTTTTTTAACACAGTCCCCCTGGTTAATTACGTTTTTATCAACCCTGGCCGGTCCAATAATAATCCTCATAGTATTACTAACTATAAAACCCTGTTTCCTCAACCATGTAATTTCTTTTCTCCAAGCTCAAATTGGACAAATTAAAATTATGGTAATACCCCACTACCAGACATAGAATGTGACACCCCACAAAGATCACTTTTATGATTAAAAGTAGCCAGAAAAAGAAGTGGGGAATGAAAGGTTAATAAAATATGTACTTGTCACTTCCTGTTTTTCTGTACACTTAACGAAACACTGTTGAAATCTTGAGAACTCTTTGCTAATCTTGTTGCCAGAATGTGCTGTCCCCAATTGCCAAACTGCAGAATCTACTCCCTCACCCGGTTGAATAGAAACCTGAACTGTACTTGGATCATTGAATGTAGAAGAGAACATCCATTCAAAAAGTTATAGTCAGTTGGATTAGAAAGATAGTCGGTAAGTTTAGGAAGAAAAGTGAGTATAGGATTTGGAACAAAAGTTCTTTAGCAATAGGGTTTTGGTTAGAGAGTCAATGTAAACGTCAACACAAGTGAAGAGTCAGTCACAATGATGCACAGGGCAAAATATGTAGGAAAGCAGATATCAATAGAGACATTAGGAAATCAAGAAAAGAATAAAGTGAGTGATGGGATTAGATATTTTCAACAGGGTTGAGGATGAATATATGAGCTTAGGATAAAACAAATATGAAGTCAACAATAGGATTGACATTTGATAGCATTAGCGTAGCCCAAGACAGTGTCCAAAATAAGCTCTGTTGCCCCTCATTTGCCTAAATTCCCAGTGGCCTGTACACCTTCCTGTGTACCAGGAGTGATCAAATAGGCCTGCCCTTAATACTGTTCTGCTTCTCCAATTTGAGTCCTACTGAGTGTCGGGTACAGATTCTTTATGTGAATTGGAAAGATGAGAAAACTCAAGCACCTATTGGATAGCCTCTGAATAGATTTGAAGAACTCATTTGACCCAAAAGATCCCTATTCTCACTTGATGGAATTCAGGAACCTTACAGAGGAAGGCAAAATACTTCATCAACAATGACTGCTCTTTTTGCCATTTTGGATTTTATGCACCCATGGGATCTTTCTTTAGATCCATCAGGTACTGAGAATCTAAGTCAAAGAATCACACTGGGCCAAGAGGCTGATTCACACACATCTCTTTCCAAATCAATTAAGGAAAGAGCCAAAGGTAAAGCATATTCATTTCCATTTGAAAAATCTTTCCTTCAGGATTCACAAAGGGTTGGCCTGAGACAAAGACCTTCCTGACTCTCAGGGCAACAGAACAATAGGTAAGCAAATGGCCCAAAGCAGGGATTCTCCACTGAGACTTTACTGGTCACACTGATATCTGAGTTTTCTGAGATGCTCGCCATTCCATTCAGCTATCCAGTACATGGCCATGTCACAGAGCTTGGAGGTAGTACATATCTTGGACACAAAACCATGAGCCTATTCTGGAGGTTGGCCATAATTCAGGAAGAAAACAGCAACTTAGGAAGGTAGCAGGTATCGCCCATCAATAAGGCAAGCCGCATTCAATTCATAAATTGTGCTGGATGAATGCTGGGAAGCTTTCTATGAGACAGGACACATCCATTGATGCATTCTCTTTTCTAATGTCTACAAGCAGGGACACAGTGGGATACACAGACATAGAAACACTTGCATTGTCAAACGACTTACTAGAAACAGTTCACTCCAAACCAAACAAAACGCCTTTTCTAACTATTCTCAGAACATGAGACAAAACCACAAACCCACACCCGCAATGGCACCTCCTTCCCCCAAATAGGTCTGTGACTCTCCGGAGTGTGCTCTGACTGACGGGCCATACTATGATCCTCCGAAATGGCCTGACCTGTCTCAGATCTGGTCTTCTTGGCCAACAATGTGAAGTTGTTAGAAGCCAGGAGTGAGCCACTATCTGCTTTCTCAGGAAGAGCACCTCTTCCGAGCTTTCCTGGCATTTGGTCATCCTCACATCAGTAGGTATCAAGAAAGACTGACTCTGTCCTTTGTAAATCCAAAAAAGTGAGACCACTGGGACTAGAACTGAGACTGGCTCTGGGTGCCTGGCTTTCTGTATCCCAAGTTCAGAGAGTTCCATCACCATCGAAGTGAGATGCGATCACGTCCTTCAGGAACTGAATGAGATCACTGCCTTGGCAACCACTTTGTCATAACAATTGCTTCCAACGGTCCCATGAGATGAGGGCTGCCCCTACTTCCTGTGACACTTTCACAAGTTAGAATGGTATATCACCCGTAGGCAAAAGGAAACAGCCCTCCACACAGGCCGGGTTTGGTCCATCTTCTCTACATTAAGAAGAGATAGGCTCATTCTGACTCAACCCTTAATCCTGACCAGGTTGTTTGCCAAGGAAGATGATTTTTGCTCTCTCAGGTCTTACATAGCTGCCTACATCTTCTCCAGAGATCATTTCTGCATGGAGCTTTGAGGTTCTCAACAGATGGAAGATCCACTGCATTCCTGTATTGTAAGACCAACACTGTCCCTGCTCTTCTGTAAACATAGATGTGAATTGGAGTCATGAGAAAAGCCACGAACCTATGGGATAGCCTCTGCAGAACATTAAAGAATTCACTTGACCCAAATGATCCCTATTCTCACTTAATGGAGGTCAGGAACCTTACAGAGGAAGGCGAGAGACTCTATACACCATGACAGTTCTTTTGTCCATTTTGGTTTTGGATGCACACATGGGATTTTTCTTTAGACCCATCATGTGCTGTGAATCTAAGCCACAGCCTCACATAGGGCCAAGAGGCTGATTCAGACACATCCATTTCCAAAGCAATTAACCGAAGAGGCACAGGTAATGACCATTCAATTCCATTTGAAAACTATTTTCTTCAGGCTTCACAAAGTGTGGCCTGAGGCAAAGACCTTCCTGACATTCAGGGCAACAGAATAGGTAAGCAAAAGGCCCAAAGCAGGGTTTCTCCACTGAGACTTTCTTGGGCATACTGATATCTGAGTTTTCTGAGATACTCACCATTCCCATCAGCTATCCAGTACATGGCCATGTCACAGAGATTGAGGTGGTACATATCTTGGACACAAAATCATGAGCGTATTCTGGAGAGTGTCCAGAATTCAGGAAGAAAACAGGAATTTAGAAAGATACCAGGAGTTGCCCATCCATACGGCAAGCTGCAGTCCATTCATAAATTGCACAGGATGAATGCTTTGAAGCTTTCTCGTAGACAGGACACATCCATTGATGCATTCTCTTTTCTACTGTCTACAATCACGGACACAGTATGATATATAGACACAGAAACACTCACGTTGTCAAAGGACTTACTAGAAACAGTCCACTCCAAAACAAACAAACCAGCTTTCCTAACTATTCTCAGAACATGAGACAAAAGCACAAACTCACACTCACACTCAAAAAGGCACCTCTTTCCCCCAAGTAGGTCTGTGTCTATCCGGAGTGTCCTCTGACTTGTGGGCCATACTATGTTCCCCAAAAATGGCGTGTCCTGTCTCCGATCTGGTCTCTTTAGCAAACTCTGTGAAGTTGTCAGGAGCCCGTGGTGAGAAACTACCTGCTTTCTCTGGAAAGGCCAGTCTTCATAGTTTCCAGGCATTTGGCTGTCCTCACATCAGTAGGTACCAAGAAAGAGTGACTCTGTCTTGTTAAATCCAAACAAGTGAGTCCACTGGGACATGGAGTGGGTTTGACTCTGTGTGCCTGGTTTCCTGGATCCCAAGATCACAGACTTTCATCACCAATAATGTAAGGTGAGGTCACTTCCTTCAAGAACTGAAAGAAGTCACTGCCTTGGAAACCACTTTGTTTTAACAGTTGCTTCCAAGGTTCCCAAAAGATGGAGTCTGCCTCTACTTGCTGTGACTCATTCATAAGTTAGAATGGTATATCAACCATAGGCACCGGGGAACAGCTCTCCACACAGGCATGGTTTGCTCCATCTTCTCTACATTAGGAAGAGAGAGGCTAATTCAGACACATCCCTTCAACCTGACCAGGTTGTTTGCCATGGAAGATGACTTTTGCTCTCTCAGATCCTTCATACCTGCCTACACCTACTCAAGGGATTATTTCTGCAGGGACTTTTGAGGTTCTCAGCTGGTGGATGATACCCTACCTTCCTGGATTTTAAGACCAACTCTGTCCCTGCTCTTCTGTAAAGTGAGATTGAGGGAACAGTGTATGGTTAGTGTTAATAACATGTTCGATTTGGGTTAGGAGTCATTCTGCTGGATGAATTATGGTATTGGGAACCTGTGATATTTATAAGAATATAAATGTGAAATATATGTATGAGATCAGAGATCTAGGAAAGATTTGAAGCCCAGAAAGGCATTGGGCCCTTGATTGGTATACTTAGATTGAATTATGTTCTGCACCGAGGTCTCAGATAAATCGATATACAATGGCATAGGACCCTATACCTCGGATGATTGAAAGTAGAAGAGAACATCCAGTCAAAAAGGGATAGTCTGTAGGATTAGGAAGATAGTCAGTAGGTTTAGGAAGAAGAGTGAGTCTCGGAGTTGGACCAAAAGTTCTTTAGCAATTGGTTTTCAGTTAGAGGGTGAATGTAAATATCAGCACATGTGAAGAGACAGTCACAATGATGAACTGGGAAAAATATGTAGGAAAGCAGATATCAATAGGGGCATTAGGAAATCAAGAAAAGTATAAAGTGAGTGATAGGATTAGATATTTTCAACAGGCTTGAGGTTAAATATATAATCTTAGGAAGAAACAAATATGTAGTAACCAATAGGATTGACATTTGAGAGCAGTAGGCACCCTGGACATAGATGCTTTTAGTAATCCATGGTCACTTTCCATTTAGGTTTTGGTACAATCATATGTGTGACCTTTGCATTTTGTGTCCAGAATACTACTGTGGTAAAATGTATATGTAGATCAGGTGACATAAGTATTTCTTCCATCATAAAGGGGAGTAATATTCTGGAAACTTATAAATTAGTACTGGGGATACAAATAGGTGTACCTTGTGTTGATGATTATTGAGATGATGCATGAATAGACCATATTGTGAATAAAGTATGTAACTGGATCCAACATTAAATAATGGATTGAGTTTGCATCTGAAAATATATTGGAAATCTTATATTAATATATATACCATCATTCCAACGAGTTATATATGCAATGGTATTATTAGGGTTACGGTTTATCGTGAAGAGTGAGTTTTGCTTCAAAAATGATTATGGAATCGAAAATAATGTGTTTAGAAAGAAGTCTAGTGAAAAGACCAGTAAAGAAACATGGAGGAATACATGTGTTCTGAAGTAGTAAGTAATTGAAAGTGAACCAAATGCCAAAAAAATTTGTGAAGTTGTGGATGAAAAAATACATCCTATGATGTCCATAAACTGAAGAAATAGTAATGTACCAGTGTTGAGTAAAAATGAACTTCAAATTACACATCATGTCCCATAGCAATCTACTTGCATTGATGTTAAACTGGGTCAGTTACTGTAGAAATATTAGGATTTTTAAGCACCATCCACTGAACTTAGTTTTCAGTAGTAGGAAACCAAAATATATTTCAGGTGTATGAATATTACTGAGAATAATCTTGTGAAAATTTGAATTTAAATGAACATAAATGAATATGAATGAATTTAGGGAGTGTATAATAAGACACATATTTTTTATATTTTTTTAAAATCCGTAGAATATACACACACACACACGCACACACACTCACACACATGCACACACACACACACACACATTAATATTTAGCAATATATATGCCAATCGATATTCATCATGAAATATAATTCATTCACAAATCCAAAAATATTCATTTTACTGAACATGGATTTATGTATAGTGTTTTTCACTAGGAAGCTCACCCATAGGTGGAATTTTCAGTTCCATCATGATTTAGGGAGAGTCATCTCTTCTCACTATTTTTATATTCCAAAGTCAGTGATCTTACAAGAATGTACGTGTGATACCAGGTAGGATATTGTATATGCATAAAAAAATTACATGTGCTGAATAGGATACAGAGTAAGGGAGACAGGAATTTACATATGTGATAACTTTAAAAAATCATGGAGAAATATTAAAATAAAAAGTTTACTAAATTTAAAACACATACTCTTGATAAAGCGGAAGACAAATACAAATATACACCATGCTTCCTATAAAAGGACTGTACTTCTATTCAGTTAGGTTTTTTTTTCTCCATGATATTAGGATTAGTAGTCAGAGTCTAGTAGGGTATGGGTTAGTGTCAGGGATTCAGTATTTCAAATGGAAAATAGGAAAATGGATCTAATGTGTATGCAAACATGTGATACACAAAAATCTTCCCTCTCTTATCCAGAACAATACCTTGACATAACCATCGCTAAAAGTAAGACACAATTAGAGGAGAGGAGTTAGAAAACCTGTGAATACATATGTGGAATGAAAAATGCTCAGGAGTTCACAACACTTGAGGTGGTAAAACAGTTTACAAAAGTATGGGAGAGGGTAAACACTCCAGAAACATGGAGCTGTTCTGACCTAAAGACTTATTGAGAAACTTCCTCTGAGGTTAGGCACAAGAAATATATGTATGGCAATATGTAAATCAATGGTTCTGCAACTGATGTGATTCTGCAATCTGTATATGGAGTAAAAATGGGAGCTCATATCCCACTTGAATCAAAGTGTGAAATTTGATATATCAAGAAGTATGTACTGTTTTGAACAACCTACAATAAAAATTAATTAAAAAAAGAAAAAGAAATATATGTAATTGTCAGGAGATTTAGCTTCGTTTGTAGTGACACCAAAAATCTGGGTCTGCATCTATGTGACCTGGAGGACATGGTTCTTTATTTTGTAATGAACATGAGGCAGGAGGTCTGAAATCTCCCTTTGTAGGTAAACTGTTGCTACTGGGAGCTAAGTGTCTTCCCGTGTGGTCTGTGAAGCCATTTGGTCATCCTCCACTTTTCAGGGTGTTTCTTACTGCTGCACTTGGAATTTGGTATTTGCTTCATGAAATACAATATGTTCAACTGGGACACAATGCTGGAGGGAGTTCTGTCATGTGTGGTTGGTCAGGGTCGGCAAGAGAATGTACGAACCAGGTTTCTATCCCACATAGCTTTCCCCTTGACTATAGCAACCTGATTCTGAACATTGCCCTGAAACCTCTACATATAACAAGATGCCTTTACATATAAAGGTCTGCTGCCTGCACCATGTCAGTCGCAAGATTTGGAAGCCAATGGAAGATCCAGGTGGTCCTACCAAAAATATTTATTTACACACCTATAGTCCACTGCTCTACGCCCACTACCCAGCAGGCTCCAACTTACTGGCATCTCTGTTCTACACCATTTTCACGAAACTCAGTCAATCAAGGCACTGTTTGTTATACTCATGATCAGCAACAGGATATCTTAAGGTTATCCAGTGCCACCTGGTCATGGGGATTTCAAAAATTTCATGGCATTAATCTAGTCATTTTTCAAGGATGAAGTTGGAGGCACTGTGGGTTTCATTTAATTCAGGAACCATTAAATGGTGACGAAGCTGATTTCAATGAAAGCTCTGGAGAACACTCACAGGCAAGCCTTCCCAAAGAGTGGCCAAAAGGACACATGAATCCAGGCCCATTGAGGTATACAATGTGAGGTCCATGTGTGTTTGGACTCTCAACTATGGCTACCAAGTCTTTAAGAATTAAATCATGTGATATCCTGGCTCAGAATCCCTGAGCTCTGTGGAAAGCCATCCTGGGCCTAGATCTCAGTTTCCAAAAGCGATTCTCATGCGTGGTCTCCTAAAATCCCAACACTATTCATGGCAATACTTCTCTGAGGTCAGTTCCAGAACTCAGTCTCTAAGGGGAATCACACCAGAGTTCAAGCCCTGGTGGACCCAGTCATCTCTTCCAACTACCACACAAATTACCACAATTAAAACAAGAACCCTCCCATGTGGCCCTCATCTTCTTTCATATAGACACTCATCATAATCTGGCTGGAGGTTTCAATGAGGGGTGCAGACCAAGACAGTGTCCCAAATAAGCTCCTTTGCCCCTCATTTGCCTAAAGTCAAGGTGGCCTGGACACCCATCCTGTGAACCAAAAGTGATCAAATAGGCCTGCCGTTAATACCGCTCCAATTTGAGGACTACTGTCTGTGGGGTTTAGATTCTTTATGTGAATTTTAGTCATGAGAAAACCCAAGCACAATGGGCTAGCCTCTGCAGGTTTTGTAGAACTCTTTTGACCCAAAGGATCCCATTCTCACTTGATGGAAGTCAGGAACCTTACAGAGGAAGTCGAGAGACTTCATCCCAATAATTGCTCTTTTGGCGAATTTTCTTTTGGATGCACACATGGTAACTTTCTTTAGATCCATCAGGTGCTGAGAATCTAAGCCACAGCCACACACAGGGCCAAGGGCCTGATTCAGACACATCCCTTTCCAAAGCAATTAAGGAAAGTGCCACAGGTATGCCCATTCATTTCCATTTGAAAACTGTTTTCTTCAGGCTTCACAAAGGGGTGGCCTGAGGCAAAGACCTTCCTGACATTCAGGGCAACAGAACAATAGGTAAGCAAAAGGCCGAAAGCAGGGTTTCTCCTCTGAGACTTTCCTGGTCACACTGATATCTGAGTTTTCTGAGATGCTAGCCATCCCCTACAGCTATCCAGTACATGGCCATGTCACAGAGCTTGGAGGTGGTACATATCTTGGACACAAAACCATGGGCCTATTCTTGAGATTGGCCGGAATTCAGGACGAAAATAGAAACTTAGGAAGGTAGCAGGTGTTGCTCATCGATAAGGCAAGCTACAGTCCATTCATAAACGGGGCAATATGAATGCTGAGAAGATTTCTACTAGACACGACACATCCATTGATGGATTCTCTTTTCTAATGTCTACAACCACGGAAACAGTGGAATACACAGACATAGAAACACTCGCCCTGTGAAAAGACTTACTAGAAACAGTACACTTCAAATGAAACAAACGGACTGTCCTACCTATTCTCAGAAAATGAGACAAAACCACAAACCCACAACCACACCCACAAAGGCACCTCCTTCCCCTAAGTAGGTCTGTGAATATCCAGAGTGTCCTCTGACTTGTGGGCCATAATATGTTCCCCCAAAACGGCCTTTCCTGTCTCAGATCTTGTCTCCTTGGCCAACTCTGTGAACTTCTTAGGAGCCAATGGTGAGCTACTACCTGCTTTCTCATGAAAAGCCCTGCATCCGAGCTTTCCTGGCATTTGGCCTTTCTCACATCTGTAGGTACCAAAAAATACTGACCCTGTCCTTGGTTAATCCAAACAAGTGAGACCACTGGGACTGGGACTGGGACTGGCTCTGTGTGCCTGGCTTCCTGGATCCCACATTCAGAGAGTTCCATCACCAAGAAAGTGAGGTGAGGTCACTTCCTTCCTGAACTGAATGAGGGCACTGTCTTGGCAGCCACTTTGTCCTAACTGTTGCTTCCAAGGGTCCCAAGAGATTGAGGCCGCCCCTACTTCCTGTGACATTTTCACAAGTTAGAATGGTATATCAACCAAAGGCACCCAGGAATAGATCTCCACACAGGCCTGGTTTGGTCCATGATCTCTACATTAAAAAAAAATCTGATTCAGACACAACCTTTTATCCTGACCGGGTTGTTTGCCATGGAAGATGACTTTTGGTCTCTCAGGTCCTTTATTGCTTCCTACATCTTCTCCAGGGATCATTTCTGCATGGACCTTTGAGGTTCTCAGCAGGTGGAAGTTTTTCTACATTTCTGTATTGTAATATCAACTCCTTCCCTGCTCTTCTGTAAAGTTAGATTGAGGGAACAGTGTCCGGTTATGGTTAAAAACATGCTCGATTTGGGTTAGAAATCATTTTGCTGAATGAATGATAGTATTGGGAACTTGCTATGTGTAGAAGAATATATAGGTGAAATATATGTATGAAAAAAGAAATTTAAGTCTGATTTGAAGCCCAGAAGGGCATTGGGCCCTTGATAGGGATACGTGGTGTTGAATTACATTCTGCAGAGTTGTCTCAGATAAATCGATATACAACGGCATAGCACCTTGTACGTTGCATGAATTAATGTAGAAGGAACATCAAGTCAAAAAGGCATAGTCGGTAGTGAAAGGGTAATAAAATTAATAAAATAGGTATTTGTCACTTCCTGTTTTTCTGTATGCTTAACAAAACACTGTTGAAATCTTGAGAAATGTTTGCTAATCTTGTTCTAGAATGTACTGTTCCCAACAGCCGAACTGCAGAATGTACTCCCTCACTCGGTGTCATGCAAACCACCCACTCGCCCTTACCCATCACTGAACTTCCCTCTCTTCCCTCTCCAAGGAAAGTATATAAGCTCTGCTTAAGCTGTTCTCAGAGGTCTCTGCTCTATTTAATTTAGCTCTGAGCTCCAGCATGCTGGACCACAAATAAACCCTTTGCTGTTGCATGAGACAGTCTCTTGGTAGTATCTTCCTCTGACACTCGCCTGACCTTTACATATTGAGGTTCCACTGAGTTCCAGCAGTGGCGGACGAGAGACCCCAATGGGCTCCTCTCGGAGCAAGTAAGGCGCCTCTTTCTGGTTTCAGGTTTCTTGTTAGGGCTTGGCAAAATTGCTGGCGATGAAGAGCCTGGGCTCTCTCCGACGGTGGCTGAGAGACATGTCACAGAGACAAAGGGCACCTCTCTGGAGGACCCCGCAGAGAACTCGGGAAATCAAGGAACAATAGTCTTCTTGACTCAGTGATATTTTCTTTTAGATTCGTTATTGCCATACCATTGGGTTTTGCCGGCTACTCATTCCTGGTCTCAGTGTTGGACGTTCATTGCCTGTCTTTATGGTCTTGTCTTATCTGTGTCGTGTGTCCTTGCTTTTACTGTTTGTGGAACTTTCATTATGGAACAGAGCACGTCAATGCCTCTGTCCCTGACCCTTGATCACTGGACCAAAGTCCGCTTAAGGGCTCAGAATCTTTCTTTTTTTAGTAAAACGCTGGACCTGGCAGAATCTCTGTGCCTCAGAATGGCCCATCTTTGGAGTCGTATGGCCCCTAGAAGGATCTTTCTACTTCCCACTAATTTAAAAAGTCAGAGGTATTGTCTTTCTGCCAGCGCCACATAGCCATCCGGATCAACAGCCATATATCTTAACTTGGCAGGACCTCTGCAAATCTCCTCCTCCATGGGTGAAGCCTTTCTTGCCCCTACCTCTGCTCCTACTCCTTCCCCCATGATCTCTCAAACCCTCTCAACCTCCTCCTCCTCCACCCTCTGTTCTCCCTGAGTCACAGATTTGACTCTACTGGACTCTTCTCCCCCTCCTTATCCCCTGCCCTCGTCCCCTAACACACAACACACTCTAAGTGATTCTGCTTCTGCTGACTAAGCCACTCTACCATTGGAGGAAGCAAAGCCGGTAATAGGATCTGACAATGGACCGATGTTCATGACCCAGGTAAGTCAGGGGTTAGCCAGGAACCTGGGGATTAATTGGAAGTTAAATTGTGCTTATAGACCACAGAGTTCAAGACAAGTAGAAAGAATGAATAGAACCATTAAAGAGACCTTAACGAAATTAAGCTTAGAGACCAGCATAAGATTGGACTATGCTCCTGCCTTATGCAATGTTTCATGCAAGAAAAAATCCCTTTGTTTCTTTGAGTAACCTTACCACGTGTGAAATTCTTTATGGTGGCCCTCCTCCAGTAGGGGACCTAAGCCCAACTGTAAGACCTAAAGATCCTTTCCACACCCCCTTGCTTGACAGACTTAAAGATCTTGAAAGAACTCAGTAATACCTGTGAAAACAGCTGGCCACTGCCTACCCAACTGGGAACCAGGGGATTCCACATCCATATCAAGTAAGAGATTTCATCTATGTAAGATGATATCAGGTGTCATCCCTGGTACCCCACTGAAAAGGACCATACCAGGTGCTATTATAACACCTACAGTGGTAAACGTAAACAGAATCACTTCCTGGATCCATACCTCTCATCTCAAGACTGCTGCCTATACAGAATCTTTCTGGAAACTGAAAAAGACTGGTAACAGTTTCAAATTGTGTATTCGCAATGTGAATAAGGTTATATACTCTCCCATTGGCTACAAGTAGTCCTAACCCTCATCAGCCCATTAAGCAGTGATGGCTGATCACAAATCCTACTGGAAAAGAAGTATGGTCTATCTCGCATACAGCCCCCTTAGGGACCTGGTGGCCATCTCTCCACCCAGACATTTGTTAGCTGGCTATAGGTATTTCCTATTGTGATATCCCTGATGAAGAGGATCACACTAAAATACCATTAAATCCCTTCTGTACCATAGATAATGGAAACAAACATTATGGATGTAGGGACACGCGAGCCAGATGCAGGTTGGCTAGTCTAGATTACTAAGTTTGCCTGGCAGACTATCAAAGCCACAAAGAGTAATGGCTGTGTGGGGGAAAAGCCGACTTTTTCTGTATGTCATGGGAATGTGTGCATACAGGGGCTGCCTGATGAAACCCCAATTCTTCATCAAATTCAGTACACAGCATTGGCCACATTACCAATTAGACAACCAAAAACTATGGCACCCAGAGGGGTCTCTAGATCCTCAAATTTTGCATGACCTTTTTAACTTCTGCAAGTGCTCAAAAGAGTGAAAGGAAATTCCCCTATGTGGAAGCCTTTTCCCTCCCTCACTCACATCCTGAACTATGCTTCTCCAATAGATTATTATCCTCAGCCTTCTGCTCCAGACCCTCTGATGTCACTCCCATCTCAGCAACTTGATTTCTCCCCTCCAATAACTAGATCAGAAACCCAAAGCTCCACCAGTTCTCAGACCATCAGCCCCTTGCTGAGGTTGCAGGTACATAGGTACCGCTCCACCGACTCATTCCTCTCATCTCCTGTCAGTGCCCTCACCGGGTCCCACCAGGTCCTCTTACCAGCTAACCCAATGCTCAAACGAGCTGAGGAGAGCCCTGAGACCCTTATCCAAGATGTAATATAATTGGCCTTTAAAGTTGCTTTGTCATCACTCAAAACAGGTTACTAAAATTTAAAGTCCCTCACAGGATTTTGGGATCCTCACTCCCGTCTTTCACTCTGCTCTACCTGATCTACTGCTCAAGTTTGCTGCTAGGAAATTCCCAATACCCTTTCGCATTATTCTTTTACATCTCTCTTTTCCCTCATTCTCAGATCCTCGGAGGTGCTCTCAGCCCCACCTTCCCCGTCTTTCCCCCTCTGTACCAGGCCCATAGAAAAGTCTTAAATGACCTTCTTCAGAAGTCTTCACCATTGCTGAGTTTTGAACTTTCAGCAAAACAGTCCCAATAAAGACTTTAATGTAGATAAACTTTCTCTTTCGTATTGCCCTGTTCTACTTGGCCACTGGCTAAAAATCTCAGTACTTCTAAGCTAGACAACCCCTAACTAGTTTTTCACAAAATATGTGAACAAGTCCTCTGGCCTTCAGCTGGGGCTTCTCAGAGATGGCTACATTTCTAAGATAAAGAAATTACCAACCGGGCTCCATGGTAACAGCTGGCAGGGGGAAAATAAGAAAGGGAAGAAAAAGCTCTCCTCTTCCCAGGTGTCCTTGAAAAGTTAACTTGCCCAGAACAGAAGGAAAAACAGAAACAAATACTTCTTTTTTAAACTTCTGAAGACTGTGAACTTCTGAGCCCCATCCCTTATATGTTGGGTACAAATTTCTGAAACTACCTAAACTTGAGTTTCAGGGGATTAATTGATTACAATAGAAGCAATGCCCTCTGAATCCGGTTGCAACCAAATAGGACTGTTTCCCTCTCTTGAGTGCTATCTTAGGTGCCTTGCTTTGTCAGTGCCTACAACAGCATAATTCTATATACTTAAACATCGTTTATGTTTTCATGAAATGATCAAGATATGTGATAAATTGTGTAATGGTGCAGATGTTTCCCAGAGTGCTCTATCATGACGCAGGTTCATTTGAAGATCAAATAGGGGGGGCATACAACCGGTTCCACTGGGAACATATATCCCTCACTTTAGCCATCCTATTAGGAATAGGAGTTGCTGCACGGGTGGGCAGAGGAACCAGTGGCATTGTCCATTGGACACAAAAGATGACCCAATTAGAAGCAGCAATAGAGCAAAAGTAAGATATTAGAAACCTCCTTCAGGGCTTTGCATGAAACTTTAACCTCTCTCTCTGAAGTTGTTTTACAGAACAATTGAGGGTTGGACCTCCTCTTCATTAGAGAAGGGGGCCTTTGTGCTGCATTGAGGGAAGAATGTTGTTTTTATGCTGACTATACTGGAGTTGTAATAAAATCTATGAGTAAATTTAAAAGACACCTTGAAGAGCATCAACAAGTGAGAGAGGCCCAAAAAGGGTGGCTTGAGTCTTGGTTCACACAGTCCCCCTGGTTAACTACGTTTTTATCAACCCTGGCCGGTCCAATAATAATCCTCATATTATTGCTAACTATAAAACCCTGTTTGCTCAACCGTGTAATGTCTTTTCTCCAGGCTCAAATTGGAGGAGTTAAACTTATGGTAATACCCCACTAGCAGACATTGAATGTGACACCCTCCAATGATCATTTTTATGATTAAAATTAGCCAGAAGAAGAAGTGGGGAATGAAATATTAATAAAATAGGTACTTGTCACATCTTGTTTTTCTGTATGCTTAACAGAACACTGTTGAAATCTTGAGAAATGTTTGCAAATCTTGTTCCCAGAATGTTCTATCCCCAGCTGCCAAATTGCAGAATATACTCCCTCTCCCAGTTGCATGCAAACCGCCCACTCGCCCTGACCCATCAATACAATTCCCTCCCTTCCCTCTCCAGGGAAAGTATATAAGCTCTACTTCAGCTATTCTCAGGGCTATCTGCTCTATTCAGGTGAGCTCTGAACCCCAGCATGCTGGACACCCAATAAACCCTTTGATGTTGCATGAGATAGTCTGTTGGTAGTCTCCTCCTCTGAAGCTCGCACCACATTTACTTGGATGATTAAATGTAGAAGAGAACATCCAGTCAAAAAGGGATAGTCTGTAGCATTAGGAAGATAGTCAATAAGTTTAGGAAGAAGAGTGAGTATAAGATTTGGAACAAAAGTTTCTTAGCAATAGGATTTTGATTAGAGAGTGAATGTAAATGTCAGCACAGGTGAAGAGTCAGTCACAATGATGAACTGGGGAAAATATGTAGGAAAGCATATATCAATATAGACATTACAAAATCAGGCAGAGTATAAAGTGAGTGATAGGATTAGACATTTTGAACAGGGTTGAGTTTAAATATATAATCTTAGGAAGAAACAAATATGTAGTCACAAATAGGATTGACATTTGAGAGCATTGGGCAAATTTCAGGTGGATGAATATTTCTGAGAATAATCTTGTGAATAGTTGATTATAAATCCACATACATGAACATGAATGAATTTAGGGAGTGAATATAAGACACATATATTTCATATTTTGAAAAATCTGGAGAGTGTATATGTACATATACATAAAACACACACACAGACAAAAAAGTAGCAATATATATGTCAATCAAAATTCATTATAAAATATATACCATCCACAGATCTAAAAATATTCATTTTACTGAACATGGATTTATGTATAATGCTGTTCAACTAGCAAGCTCACCCATAAGTTGAATATTCAGTTCCAACAGGGTTTAGTAGGAGTGATCTCTTCTAACAATTTGTATCTGCCAAGTCAGCCACCTCACAAGAATGTACGTGTGGTACCAGATAGGAATCTATATGTGCATATAAGAATACAGAGAAAGGGAGACAGGAATTCACATATTTGTTAACCTTAAAAATACTAGGACAACTATTTCAACAAACAATTGACTAGATTTATAACTCCAACTCGGTATCATGCAAAAGGCAAGTCCATCTATACACCATGCCTACTCTGAACTGCTTGTATTTCTATTCTTTATGGGTTATTTTTCTCCATCATATTAGGATTAGTAGTAAGAGTCTGGTAGGGTATGTGTTAGAGTCAGGTATTCAGTATTTTGAATTGAAAATAGGACACTGAATCCAATGTGTATGCAAATATATGCTACGGAAAAATCTTCCCACTCTCCTCCAGAACAATGCCTTGACATTACCTTCGCCCCAAGTAAGACACAATTAGAGGAGAAGAGTTAGAAAATCTGTGAATACATATCTAGAATGGAAAATGCTCCAGATTTCACATCTTTGGAGGTGGTAGAGGAGTTTCCAAAAGTAAGAGACAGGGTAAACACTCCACAAACATGGAGCTCTGCTGGCCAAAAGACTTTTTGAGAATCTGCCTCTGAGGTTGGGCACTTGAAATATATGTTGTTGTCAGGAGCTTTAGCTTTATTTGTAGTGAAACCATCAAAGCTGGATCTGCATCTATGTGACCTGGAGGAAATGGTTACTTATTTTCAAATAAAAATGAGGCAGCAGTGATGAATTCTCTTTTTGTAGGTAAACTTTGGCCACTGAGGGCTAAGGGTCTTCCCGTGTGGACTGTGAAACCAATGGTCATCCTCCAATTTTCGTGGTGTTTCTTGCTGCTGCACTGGGAGTTTGGTATTTGCTTCATGAAATACAACGAGTTCAAATGGGACACAGTGCTGAAGGGAGTTCTGTCAGGTGTGGTTGGCAGGGTCTCCAGGAGAATGCACCAACCAGGGTTCTATCTCAAGTAGCTTGCCCCCTTGACAATAGCAACATGATACTGAACATTGCTCTGAAACCTCTCCATATAAAAATATGCCTTTACATATATGGGTGTGATGGTTGCACCATGTCAGTCACAGCCATTTGGAAGCCAATGGAAGATCCACATGGCCCCACCACAGATGTTTTATCACACATTTGCATAACACAGCTCTAGGCCCACTACTTACCAGGCCCCAACTTACTGGCATCTCTGTTCTACACCATTTTCATGAAACCCAGTCAATCAAGGCCCTGTCTGGTATACTCATGATCATCAACAGGACATCAAAGGTCCTCCAGTGCCAGCTGGTCATCGGAATTTCTAAAATTTCATGGTAATTATCTAGCATTTTTTCACAGATGCATTTGGAGGCAATGTTGGTTTCAATTCATTCAGGAACCATTAAATGGTGAGGAAGCTAATTTCAGGGAAATCTCTGGAGCACTCTCACAGGCAAGTCTACCCAAAGAGTGGCCAAAAAGTCACATGAAGCCAGGCCCATTGAGGTCTACAAAGCGAGGTCCAAGTGTGTTTTGAATCTCAATTATGCCTGCCAAGTCTTTCAGAATAAAATCATGTAATATCCTGGCTGTGATTCCCAGTGTTCTGTGGAAAGCCACTCTGGGCCTTGATCCCAGGTTCCAATGGCAACTCTCATTCCTGGCCTCCTAAAATCCCCACACAATTCATGTCAATACTTCTCTGAGGTCAGTTCCAGAACTCAGTCTCTAAGGGGAATCACAGCAGAATTCATGCCCAGGTGGACCCAGTCATCTCTTCCAACTGCCACACAAATGACCACAATTATAACCAAAACACTCCTACATGGCCCTCATCTTCTACCATAAAGATACTCATCATAACATCTGGATGGAGGTTTTCATGAGAGGCACATCCCAAGACAGTGTCCAAAATAAGCTCCCTTGCCCCTCATTTGCCGAATGAGAGGGTGGCTTGGACACCCTTCCTGTGAACCAGGAGTGATCAACTAGGCCTGCCCCTTAATACTGCTTCGCTTCTCCAATTTGAGGCTCTCTGACTGTGGGGTCTAGATTCTTTTTGTGAATTGGAGTCATGAGAAAATCCAAGCACCTCTGCAGAGATTTGAAGAACTCATTTCACCCAAAGTATCCCTATTCTGACATGATGGATTTCAGAAACCTAACAAAGGAAGGCAATATAATTCATGCACATTGATTGAACGTTTTTCCATTTTGGTTTAGATGCACATATGGGATCTTTCTTTACATCCATCAGGTGCTGAGAATCTAAGTCACACCCTAAAACAGGGCAAAGGGCCTGAATCAGACACATCCTTTTCCAATGAAATTAATCAAAGAGCCAGAGGTGATGCACATTCATTTCCATTTGAAAACTGTTTTCTTCAGGCTTAACAAAGGGGTTGCATGAGACATAGACCTTTCTGATATTCAGGGCAACAGAACAATAGGTAAGCAAAAGGCCCAAAGCAGGGTATCTCCACTGAGACTTTCCTGGTCAAAATGATATCTGAGTTTTCTGAGATGCGGGCCATTCCATTCAGGTATCCAGTACATGGCCATGTCAAAGACCTTGGATTTGGTACGTATCTTGGACACATAACCATGAGCCTATTCTAGAGAGTGGCCAGAATTCAGGAAGAAAACAGGGACTTAGGAAGGTATTAGGTGTTGCCCGTGCATAAGGCAAGCCACACTCCATTCATAAATTGGGCAGGATGAATGCTGGGAAGCTTTATACTAGACATGACACATCCATTGCTGCATTCTCTTTTCTCATGTCTACTACCACAGGCACAGTGGGATACACAGACATGGAAACACTCACCTCGTCAAACGACTTACCAGAAACAGTTCACTCCAAAACAAACAAACCGCCATTCCTACCTATTTTCAGAACATGAGACAAACCACAAACCCACACCCACTCCCAAAAAGGCACCTCCTTCCCCAAGTAGCTGTGTGACTAACCAGAGTGTCCTCTGACTGGTGGAAATACTCTGTTCTTCCGAAATGGCCTGTCCTCTCTCAGATCTGTTTTCCTTGGCGAACTCTGTAAAGTTGTAAGGAAAAAATGGAGAGCTACTACCTGCTTTCTCAGGAAAGTTCCCTCTTCAGAGCTCTCCAGGCATTTGGTAATCCTCCTTCAGTAGGTACCAAGAATGACTGACTCTATCCTTGCTAAATCCAAACAAGTGAGCCCACTGGGACTGGGACTGAAACTGCCTCTGGGTGCCTGGCTCCTTGGATACAAAGTTCAGAGAGTTCCATCACCAAGGAAATGAGGTATGTCACATTCTTTGGAACTGAATGAGGTCACTGCCTTGGCAAATGTATATCTTATGATGTGAAAAAACTGAAGAAATAATAATGTACCACTGCCGAATACAAATGAATGACAAATTACATATCATGTCCCATAGGAGTCTACTTGCATTGATGTTAGACTGCGTCAGTTACTGTAGAATAATTAGGATTTGTATGCACCATTCACTGAAGTTAGTTTTCAGTACTAGGAAACAAATATGTATTTCAGGTGGATGAATATTTCTGATTATAATCTTGTGAAAAGTGGATTATAAATCCACATACATGAACATGAATGAATTTAGAGAGTGTATATTAGACACATATATTTCATATTTTGAAAAATTTGGAGAGTATATCTATATCTATATCTACATCTATATACACACACACACACACACACACACACAACACTCACAGACATTAAAAAGTACCAATATAAATGCCAATCGAAATTCATCAGTAAATATATATCATCCACAAATGCAAAAATATTTATTTTACTGAACATGAGTTAATGTATAATTTTGTTCTACTAGGACGCTCTCCTATAGGTTGAATTTTCATTTCCAACAGCATTAAGGAGGAGTGAACACTTCTCACAATTTGTATCTGCCAAGACAGCCACCTCACAAAAATGTACGTGTGATACCTGGTAGGATTCTATATATGCATATAAATATACATGTGTGAATAGGCTACAGAAAAGGGAAACAAGAATTCACATATTTGTTAAGTTTAAAAACACATGGAGAATATTTCAATTAAAATTTGACTAGATTTATAACTCCTACGTTATATAATGCATATGTCAAGTCCAACTATACAACATGTCTCCTCTAAAGTGCTTGTATTTCCATTGTGTTGGGTTAATTTTCTCCATTATATTAGGATGAATAGTCTGAGACTACTAGGTATGGGTTAGTGTCAGGGATACAGTATTTCGAATGGAAAATTGGAAAATGAATCCAATGTGTATGTAAATATATGCTGCACAAATATCCTCCCGCTCTCATCCAGAACAATGCCTTGACATTACCTTCACCCCAAGTAAGACACAATTAGAGGAGAAGAGTTACAAAATCAGTGAATACATATCTGGAATGGAAAATGCTCAGGAGTTCACAACCTTGGAGGTGTTAGAGGAGTTTCCAAAACTAAGGGACAGGGTAAACACTCCACAAACATGGAGCTCTGCTGGCCTAAAAACTTTTTGAGAAACTGCCTCTGAGCTTCCACACTTGAAATATATGTTGTTTTCAGGAGATTTGGATTCCTCTGTAGTGAGACCATCAAAGCTGGGTCTGCATCTATGTGACCTGGAGGACATGGTTTCTTATTTTCCAATGAACAAGATGAAGCAGTGCTGAATCCTCTCTTTGTAGGTAAACTGAGGCCACTGGGGACTAAGTGTCTCCCCGTGTGGACTGTGATGCCATTTTGTCCTCCTCCAATTTGTGGTGTTTTTGCTGCTGCACTGTGAGTTTGGTATTTGTTTCACGAAATACTAGGAGCTAAACTGGGACACAGTGCTGGAGGGAGTTCTGTCACGTGTGGTGGGTCAGGGTCTGCAAGAGAATGCACCAACTAGGCTCCTATCTCTCACAGCTTGCCCCATTGCCCCCTTGTCCATATCAACCTGATTCTTAATTTTCCTCTGAAAACTCTCCATATAACAAGATGCCTTTACATATAAGGGTCTGCTGGCTGCACCATGTAAGTTACAAGCCATTTGGAATTCAATGGTAGATCCACATGGCCCTACCACGGATGTTTTATCAAACACCTCCCCACCACTGCTCTAGACCCACTACTCAGCAGGCTCCAACTTACTGGCATCTCTGTTCTACACCATTTTCATGAAACTCAGTAAATCAAGGCACTGTCTGGTATACTCATGATGAGCAACAGGACATCCAATGTTTCTCCAGTGCCACCTGGTCATAGGAATTTCAAAAATTTCATGGTATTAATCTAGCCATTTTTCAAGCATGAAGTGGGAGGCACTGTGGGTTTCAGTTCATTCAGCAAACATTAAATGGTGAGGAAGCTCATTTCAATGAAATCTCTGGAGAACTCTCACAGGCACGGCTTCCCAAAGAGTGGACAAAAGGTCACATTAGGCCAGGCCCATTGAGGTATACAATGTGAGGTCCATGTGTTTTGACTCTCAACTATGGCTGCCATTTCTTTAAGAATAAAATCATGTGATATCCTTGCTGAGATTCCCAGGCCTCTGTGGAAATCCACCCGGGGCCTAGGTCTCAGTTTCCAAGAGCGACTTTCATGCGTGGCCTCTTAAAATCCCATCAAAATTCATGGCAATGCTTCTCTGAGTTCAGTTCCAAAACCCAGTCTCTAAGGGGAATCACACCAGAGTTCAAGCCCACGTGGACTCAGTCATTTTCTCCAATGCAACACAAATGACCAAAATTAAAACCAAAACACTCCCACATGGCCTTCATCTTATTCCATATAGTCAATCATCTTAACCTCTGGCTGGAGGTTTCCATGAGGGGCGCAGCCCAAGACAGTGTCCAAAATCAGCTCGTTGGCCCCTCATTTGCCTAAAGTCAGGGTAGCCTGGACACCGTTTCTGTGAACCAGGAGTGAACAAATAAGCCTGCCGTTAATACTTCTTTGTTTCTCCAGTTTGAGGCCTACTGATTTTAGGTATCGATTCTTTAGGTGATTTAGAGTCATGCGAAAACACAAGCACCTCTGCAGGGCTTTGAAGAACTCATTTGACCCAAAGAATCCCTATTGTCATTTGAAGGAGTGCAGGAACCTAACAGAGGAAGGCAAGAGACTTCATCCACAATGAATGATATTTTTTGCCATTTTGGTTTTGGAAGCTCACATGGGATCATTCTTAAGATCCATCAGGTGCTGAGAATCTAAGTCACAGCCACACACAGGTCCAAGAGGCTGATAAAGAGCCACAGGTGAGGCCCATTCATTTCCATTTGAAAACTGTTTTCTTCAGGCTTCACAAAGGGGTGGCCTGAGGCAAAGACCTTCCTGACATTCAGTGCAACACAACAATAAGTAAGCAAAAGGCCCAAAGCAGGGTTTCTGCACTGAGACTTTCCTGGTCACACTGATATCTGAGTTTTCTGAGATGCTCGCCATTCTCTTCAGCTATCCAGTACATGGCCATGTCACAGAGCTTGGAGGTGGTACATATTTTGGACACAAATCCATGAGCCTATTCTGGAGAGTGGCCAGAATTCAGGAAGAAAACAACAACTTAGAAAGATAGCAGGTGTTGCACATCGATAAGACAAGCTGCAGTTTATTCATATATTGGGCAGGATGAATTATGGGAAGATTTATACTAGACAGGACACATCCATTAATGCATTCTCTTTTCTAATGTCTACAACAACGGACACAGTGGGATACACAGAAAGAGAAACACTCGCCGTGTCAAATGACTTACTAGAAACTGTCCACTCCAAACCAAACAAACCGCCTTTTCTATCTATTCTCAGAACATGAGACAAAACAACAAACCCACACCCACTCCCACAAAGGCACCTCCTTCCCCCAAGTACGTCTGTGACTATCCGGAGTGTCCTCTGACTGGTGGGCCATACTATGTTCCCCTGAAATGGCCTGTCTTCTCTCAGATCTTGTTTCCTTGACCAACTCTGTGAAGATGTCAGGAAAAAGTGGTTAGCCACTACCTGTTTTCTCAGGAAAGGTCCATCTTCAAAGCTCTCCTGGCATTTGGCCATCCTCACATCATTAGGTACCAAGAAAACTGACTCTGTCCTTGGTAAATCAAAACAAGTGAGCCCACTGGGACTGGGACTGGGACTGCCTCTGGGAGCCTGGCTTCTTGGATACCAAGATCAGAGAGTTCCATCACCAAAGAAATGAGGTATGTCACATTCTTTGGAACTGAATGAGGTCACTGCCTTGGCAACCACTTTGTCCTAACAGTTGCTTCCAAGGGTAACATAAGATGGAGGTTGCCCCTACTTCCAGTGACACTTTCATAAGGTAGAATGTATATCACCATTGGCACCCGGGAACAGCTCTCCACTCAGCCCTGGTTTGGTCCATCTTCTGTACAATAAGAAGACAGAGAGGCAGATTCAGACACATCCCTTCATCCTGACCAGGTTGTTTGCCATGGAAGATGACTTTTGCTCTCTCAGGTGCTTCATACCTGCCTACAACTTCTCCAGGTATCATTTGTGCATGGACATTTGAGGTTCTCATCAGGTGGAAGGTCCCCAACTTTCCTGTATTGTAAGAACCACTCTGTCCCTGCTCTTCTGTAAAATGATTGAGGGAACAGTGTATACTTGGGTTTAAAAACAGGTTTGATTTGGGTTACGAGTGATTCTGTGTGATGAATAATGGTATTGGGAACCTGCAATATTTACAAGAGTATTGAGGTGAAATATAAGTAGGAAAACAGAAATCTAGGTATGATTTGAAGCCCAGAAGGGTTTTGCCCTTGATTGGGATACTTAGCTTTGAATGATGTTCTGCAATGATGCCTCAGATAATTCGATATACAATGGCATAGGACCTTGTACATTGGATGATTGAATTTCGAAGAGAACATCCAGTCAAAAAGGGATATTCAGTAGGATTAGGATGATAGTCGGTAGGTTTAGGAAGAAGAGTGAGTATAGGATTTGGACCAAAAGTTCTTTAGCAATAGACTTTCGGTTGTTGAGTGAATGTAAATGTCAGCACATATGAAGAGTCAGTCACTATGTTGAACTGGGGAAAATATGTAGAAAAGCAGATATCAATAGAAACATTACGAAATCAGGCAAAGTATAAAGTGAGTGATAGAATTAGACATTTTCAACAGGGTTGAGTTTGAATATATAAATTAGGAAAAAAACAAATATGTAGTCACCAATAGGATTGACAATTGACAGCATTAGGCAACCTGGAAATGGATGTTTTTAGAAATCCATGTTCACTTTCCATTTAGGCTTTGGTACAATCATAAGTGTGACCTTTCCATTTTTTGTCCAGAATATTACTGTGATAATGAGGTGACATGAGTATTTCTTTCACCATTTCTGGGAGCAATATATTGAAGATGTAAAATGAGAATCAGGGGTACAAAGAGGTGTACCCTGTATCTAGGAATATAGAGAAAAAGCATGAATAGACCATACTGTGAATAAATAATATAACTTTTTTGAACTTTAAATAATGAATTGAACTGATATCTGAAAAATTAAAGGAAATCGTATATTGATATACAATCATTCATTCCAACCAGGTATATATGTAATGGAAATATTTGTGTTTTGGTTTATCATGAAGAGTGTGTGAGTTTTGCTTCAAAATGATTATGGAAATTCAAAATAATGTGTTTGGAAAGAAGTCTCATGAAAAGACCAGTCAAGAAACCCTGACAATACATGTGTTCTGAAGCAAGAAGTGGTGAAAGTTGAAACAAATGCTTATTAATTTGTGAACTTGTGGATGAAATGTATATCCTGTGATGTGCAAAAATGAAGAAACAATAATGTACCAGTGTTGAATACAAATGAATGACAAATTACATATCATGTCCCATAGGAGTCTACTTGCATTGATGTTAGACTGGGTCAGTTACAGTAGAATAATTAGGATTTCTATGCACCATTCACTGAAGTTAGTTTTCAGTACTAGGAAACAAATATGTATTTCAGGTGGATGAATATTTCTGATTATAATCTTGTGAAAAGTGGATTATAAATCCACACACATGAACATGAATGAATTTAGAGAGTGTATATTAGACACATATATTTCATATTTTGAAAAATTTGGAGAGTATATCTATATCTATATCTATATGTGTATATACACACACACACACACAACACTCACAGACATTAAAAGGTACCAATATAAATGCCAATCGAAATTCATCAGTAAATATGTATCATCCACAAATGCAAAAATATTTATTTTACTGAACATGAGTTAATGTATAATGTTGTTCTACTAGGACGCTCTCCTATAGGTTGAATTTTCATTTTCAACAGCATTTAGGAGGAGTGAACTCTTCTCACAATTTGTATCTGCCAAGACAGCCACCTCACAAAAATGTATATGTGATACCTGGTAGGATTCTATATATGCATATAAATATACATGTGTGAATAGGCTACAGAAAAGGGAAACAAGAATTCACATATTTGTTAAGTTTAAAAACACATGGAGAATATTTCAATTAAAATTTGACTAGATTTATAACTCCTACCTTATATAATGCAAATGTCAAGTCCAACTATACAACATGTCTCCTCTGAAGTGCTTGTATTTCCATTGTGTTGGGTTAATTTTCTCCATTATATTAGGATGAATAGTCTGAGACTACTAGGTATGGGTTAGTGTCAGGGATACAGTATTTCGAATGGAAAATTGGAAAATGAATCCAACGTGTATGTAAATATATGCTGCACAAATATCCTCCCGCTCTCATCCAGAACAATGCCTTGACATTACCTTCACCCCAAGTAAGACACAATTAGAGGAGAAGAGTTACAAAATCAGTGAATACATATCTGGAATGGAAAATGCTCAGGAGTTCACAACCTTGGAGGTGGTAGAGGAGTTTCCAAAACTAAGGGACAGGGTAAACACTCCACAAACATGGAGCTCTGCTGGCCTAAAAACTTTTTTGAGAAACTGCCTCTGAGCTTCCACACTTGAAATATATGTTGTTTTCAGGAGATTTGGATTCCTCTGTAGTGAGACCATCAAAGCTGGGTCTGCATCTATGTGACCTGGAGGACATGGTTTCTTATTTTCCAATGAACAAGATGAAGCAGTGCTGAATCCTCTCTTTGTAGGTAAACTGAGGCCACTGGGGACTAAGTGTCTCCCCGTGTGGACTGTGATGCCATTTGGTCCTCCTCCAATTTGTGGTGTTTTTGCTGCTGCACTGTGAGTTTGGTATTTGTTTCACGAAATACTAGGAGCTAAACTGGGACACAGTGCTGGAGGGAGTTCTGTCACGTGTGGTGGGTCAGGGTCTGCAAGAGAATGCACCAACTAGGCTCCTATCTCTCACAGCTTGCCCCATTGCCCCCTTGTCCATATCAACCTGATTCTTAATTTTCCTCTGAAAACTCTCCATATAACAAGATGCCTTTACATATAAGGGTCTGCTGGCTGCACCATGTAAGTTACAAGCCATTTGGAATTCAATGGTAGATCCACATGGCCCTACCACGGATGTTTTATCAAACACCTCCCCACCACTGCTCTAGACCCACTACTCAGCAGGCTCCAACTTACTGGCATCTCTGTTCTACACCATTTTCATGAAACTCAGTAAATCAAGGCACTGTCTGGTATACTCATGATGAGCAACAGGACATCCAATGTTTCTCCAGTGCCACCTGGTCATAGGAATTTCAAAAATTTCATGGTATTTATCTAGCCATTTTTCAAGCATGAAGTGGGAGGCACTGTGGGTTTCAGTTCATTCAGCAAACATTAAATGGTGAGGAAGCTCATTTCAATGAAATCTCTGGAGAACTCTCACAGGCACGGCTTCCCAAAGAGTGGACAAAAGGTCACATTAGGCCAGGCCCATTGAGGTATACAATGTGAGGTCCATGTGTGTTTTGACTCTCAACTATGGCTGCCATTTCTTTAAGAATAAAATCATGTGATATCCTTGCTGAGATTCCCAGGCCTCTGTGGAAATCAACCCGGGGCCTAGGTCTCAGTTTCCAAGAGCGACTTTCATGCGTGGCCTCTTAAAATCCCAACAAAATTCATGGCAATGCTTCTCTGAGTTCAGTTCCAAAACCCAGTCTCTAAGGGGAATCACACCAGAGTTCAAGCTCACGTGGACCCAGTCATTTTTTCCAATGCAACACAAATGACCAAAATTAAAACCAAAACACTCCCACATGGCCTTCATCTTATTCCATTAGTCAATCATCTTAACCTCTGGCTGGAGGTTTCCATGAGGGGCGCAGCCCAACACAGTGTCCAAAATCAGCTCGTTGGCCCCTCATTTGCCTAAAGTCAGGGTAGCCTGGACACCGTTTCTGTGAACCAGGAGTGAACAAATAAGCCTGCCGTTAATACTTCTGTGTTTCTCCAATTTGAGGCCTACTGATTTTAGGTATCGATTCTTTAGGTGATTTAGAGTCATGCGAAAACACAAGCACCTCTGCAGGGCTTTGAAGAACTCATTTGACCCAAAGAATCCCTATTGTCATTTGATGGAGTGCAGGAACCTAACAGAGGAAGGCAAGAGACTTCATCCACAATGAATGATATTTTTTGCCATTTTGGTTTTGGAAGCTCACATGGGATCATTCTTAAGATCCATCAGGTGCTGAGAATCTAAGTCACAGCCACACACAGGTCCAAGAGGCTGATAAAGAGCCACAGGTGAGGCCCATTCATTTCCATTTGAAAACTGTTTTCTTCAGGCTTCACAAAGGGGTGGCCTGAGGCAAAGACCTTCCTGACATTCAGTGCAACACAACAATAAGTAAGCAAAAGGCCCAAAGCAGGGTTTCTGCACTGAGACTTTCCTGGTCACACTGATATCTGAGTTTTCTGAGATGCTCGCCATTCTCTTCAGCTATCCAGTACATGGCCATGTCACAGAGCTTGGAGGTGGTACATATTTTGGACACAAATCCATGAGCCTATTCTGGAGAGTGGCCAGAATTCAGGAAGAAAACAACAACTTAGAAAGATAGCAGGTGTTGCACATCGATAAGACAAGCTGCAGTCCATTCATATATTGGGCAGGATGAATTATGGGAAGATTTATACTAGACAGGACACATCCATTAATGCATTCTCTTTTCTAATGTCTACAACAACGGACACAGTGGGATACACAGAAAGAAACACTCGCCATGTCAAATGACTTACTAGAAACTGTCCACTCCAAACCAAACAAACCGCCTTTTCTATCTATTCTCAGAACATGAGACAAAACAACAAACCCACACCCACTCCCACAAAGGCACCTCCTTCCCCCAAGTACGTCTGTGACTATCCGGAGTGTCCTCTGACTGGTGGGCCATACTATGTTCCCCTGAAATGGCCTGTCTTCTCTCAGATCTTGTTTCCTTGACCAACTCTGTGAAGATGTCAGGAAAAAGTGGTTAGCCACTACCTGTTTTCTCAGGAAAGGTCCATCTTCAGAGCTCTCCTGGCATTTGGCCATCCTCACATCATTAGGTACCAAGAAAACTGACTCTGTCCTTGGTAAATCCAAACAAGTGAGCCCACTGGGACTGGGACTGGGACTGCCTCTGTGTGCCTGGCTTCTTGGATACCAAGTTCAGAGAGTTCCATCACCAAGGAAATGAGGTATGTCACATTCTTTGGAACTGAATGAGGTCACTGCCTTGGCAACCACTTTGTCCTAACAGTTGCTTCCAAGGGTAACATAAGATGGAGGTTGCCCCTACTTCCTGTGACACTTTCATAAGGTAGAATGTATATCACCATTGGCACCCGGGAACAGCTCTCCACTCAGCCCTGGTTTGGTCCATCTTCTGTACAATAAGAAGAGACAGAGGCAGATTCAGACACATCCCTTCATCCTGACCAGGTTGTTTGCCATGGAAGATGACTTTTGCTCTCTCAGGTGCTTCATACCTGCCTACAACTTCTCCAGGTATCATTTGTGCATGGACATTTGAGGTTCTCATCAGGTGGAAGGTCCACAACTTTCCTGTATTGTAAGAACCACTCTGTCCCTGCTCTTCTGTAAAATGATTGAGGGAACAGTGTATACTTGGGTTTAAAAACAGGTTTGATTTGGGTTACGAGTGATTCTGTATGATGAATAATGGTATTGGCAACCTGCAATATTTATAAGAGTATTGAGGTGAAATATAAGTAGGAAAACAGAAATCTAGGTATGATTTGAAGCCCAGAAGGGTTTTGCCCTTGATTGGGATACTTAGCTTTGAATGATGTTCTGCAATGATGCCTCAGATAATTCGATATACAATGGCATAGGACCTTGTACATTGGATGATTGAATTTCGAAGAGAACATCCAGTCAAAAAGGGATATTCAGTAGGATTAGGATGATAGTCGGTAGGTTTAGGAAGAAGAGTGAGTATAGGATTTGGACCAAAAGTTCTTTAGCAATAGACTTTCGGTTGTTGAGTGAATGTAAATGTCAGCACATATGAAGAGTCAGTCACTATGTTGAACTGGGGAAAATATGTAGAAAAGCAGATATCAATAGAAACATTACGAAATCAGGCAAAGTATAAAGTGAGTGATAGAATTAGACATTTTCAACAGGGTTGAGTTTGAATATATAAATTAGGAAAAAAACAAATATGTAGTCACCAATAGGATTGACAATTGACAGCATTAGGCAACCTGGACATGGATGTTTTTAGAAATCCATGTTCACTTTCCATTTAGGCTTTGGTACAATCATAAGTGTGACCTTTCCATTTTTTGTCCAGAATATTACTGTGATAATGAGGTGACATGAGTATTTCTTTCACCATTTCTGGGAGCAATATATTGAAGATGTAAAATGAGAATCGGGGGTACAAAGAGGTGTACCCTGTTTCTAGGAATATAGAGAAAAAGCATGAATAGACCATACTGTGAATAAATAATATAACTTTTTTGAACTTTAAATAATGAATTGAACTGATATCTGAAAAATTAAAGGAAATCGTATATTGATATACAATCATTCATTCCAATCAGGTATATATGTAATGGAAATATTTGTGTTTTGGTTTATCATGAAGAGTGTGTGAGTTTTGCTTCAAAATGATTATGGAAATTCAAAATAATGTGTTTGGAAAGAAGTCTCATGAAAAGACCAGTCAAGAAACCCTGACAATACATGTGTTCTGAAGCAAGAAGTGGTGAAAGTTGAAACAAATGCTTATTAATTTGTGAACTTGTGGATGAAATGTATATCCTGTGATGTGCAAAAATGAAGAAACAATAATGTACCAGTGTCGAATACAAATGAATGACAAATTACATATCATGTCCCATAGGAGTCTACTTGCATTGATGTTAGACTGGGTCAGTTACTGTAGAATAATTAGGATTTCTATGCACCATTCACTGAAGTTAGTTTTCAGTACTAGGAAACAAATATGTATTTCAGGTGGATGAATATTTCTGATTATAATCTTGTGAAAAGTGGATTATAAATCCACATACATGAACATGAATGAATTTAGAGAGTGTATATTAGACACATATATTTCATATTTTGAAAAATTTGGAGAGTATATCTATATCTATATCTATATCTGTATATACACACACACACACACAACACTCACAGACATTAAAAAGTACCAATATAAATGCCAATCGAAATTCATCAGTAAATATGTATCATCCACAAATGCAAAAATATTTATTTTACTGAACATGAGTTAAAGTATAATGTTGTTCTACTAGGACGCTCTCCTATAGGTTGAATTTTCATTTCCAACAGCATTTAGGAGGAGTGAACTCTTCTCACAATTTGTATCTGCCAAGACAGCCACCTCACAAAAATGTACGTGTGATACCTGGTAGGATTCTATATATGCATATAAATACACATGTGTGAATAGGCTACAGAAAAGGGAAACAAGAATTCACATATTTGTTAAGTTTAAAAACACATGGAGAATATTTCAATTAAAATTTGACTAGATTTATAACTCCTACCTTATATAATGCAAATGTCAAGTCCAACTATACAACATGTCTCCTCTGAAGTGCTTGTATTTCCATTGTGTTGGGTTAATTTTCTCCATTATATTAGGATGAATAGTCTGAGACTACTAGGTATGGGTTAGTGTCAGGGATACAGTATTTCGAATGGAAAATTGGAAAATGAATCCAATGTGTATGTAAATATATGCTGCACAAATATCCTCCCGCTCTCATCCAGAACAATGCCTTGACATTACCTTCACCCCAAGTAAGACACAATTAGAGGAGAAGAGTTACAAAATCAGTGAATACATATCTGGAATGGAAAATGCTCAGGAGTTCACAACCTTGGAGGTGGTAGAGGAGTTTCCAAAACTAAGGGACAGGGTAAACACTCCACAAACATGGAGCTCTGCTGGCCTAAAAACTTTTTTGAGAAACTGCCTCTGAGATTCCACACTTGAAATATATGTTGTTTTCAGGAGATTTGGATTCCTCTGTAGTGAGACCATCAAAGCTGGGTCTGCATCTATGTGACCTGGAGGACATGGTTTCTTATTTTCCAATGAACAAGATGAAGCAGTGCTGAATCCTCTCTTTGTAGGTAAACTGAGGCCACTGGGGACTAAGTGTCTCCCCGTGTGGACTGTGATGCCATTTGGTCCTCCTCCAATTTGTGGTGTTTTTGCTGCTGCACTGTGAGTTTGGTATTTGTTTCACGAAATACTAGGAGCTAAACTGGGACACAGTGCTGGAGGGAGTTCTGTCATGTGTGGTGGGTCAGGGTCTGCAAGAGAATGCACCAACTAGGCTCCTATCTCTCACAGCTTGCCCCATTGCCCCCTTGTCCATATCAACCTGATTCTTAATTTTCCTCTGAAAACTCTCCATATAACAAGATGCCTTTACATATAAGGGTCTGCTGGCTGCACCATGTAAGTTACAAGCCATTTGGAATTCAATGGTAGATCCACATGGCCCTACCACGGATGTTTTATCAAACACCTCCCCACCACTGCTCTAGACCCACTACTCAGCAGGCTCCAACTTACTGGCATCTCTGTTCTACACCATTTTCATGAAACTCAGTAAATCAAGGCACTGTCTGGTATACTCATGATGAGCAACAGGACATCCAATGTTTCTCCAGTGCCACCTGGTCATAGGAATTTCAAAAATTTCATGGTATTTATCTAGCCATTTTTCAAGCATGAAGTGGGAGGCACTGTGGGTTTCAGTTCATTCAGCAAACATTAAATGGTGAGGAAGCTCATTTCAATGAAATCTCTGGAGAACTCTCACAGGCACGGCTTCCCAAAGAGTGGACAAAAGGTCACATTAGGCCAGGCCCATTGAGGTATACAATGTGAGGTCCATGTGTGTTTTGACTCTCAACTATGGCTGCCATTTCTTTAAGAATAAAATCATGTGATATCCTTGCTGAGATTCCCAGGCCTCTGTGGAAATCAACCCGGGGCCTAGGTCTCAGTTTCCAAGAGCGACTTTCATGCGTGGCCTCTTAAAATCCCAACAAAATTCATGGCAATGCTTCTCTGAGTTCAGTTCCAAAACCCAGTCTCTAAGGGGAATCACACCAGAGTTCAAGCTCACGTGGACCCAGTCATTTTTTCCAATGCAACACAAATGACCAAAATTAAAACCAAAACACTCCCACATGGCCTTCATCTTATTCCATTAGTCAATCATCTTAACCTCTGGCTGGAGGTTTCCATGAGGGGCGCAGCCCAACACAGTGTCCAAAATCAGCTCGTTGGCCCCTCATTTGCCTAAAGTCAGGGTAGCCTGGACACCGTTTCTGTGAACCAGGAGTGAACAAATAAGCCTGCCGTTAATACTTCTGTGTTTCTCCAATTTGAGGCCTACTGATTTTAGGTATCGATTCTTTAGGTGATTTAGAGTCATGCGAAAACACAAGCACCTCTGCAGGGCTTTGAAGAACTCATTTGACCCAAAGAATCCCTATTGTCATTTGATGGAGTGCAGGAACCTAACAGAGGAAGGCAAGAGACTTCATCCACAATGAATGATATTTTTTGCCATTTTGGTTTTGGAAGCTCACATGGGATCATTCTTAAGATCCATCAGGTGCTGAGAATCTAAGTCACAGCCACACACAGGTCCAAGAGGCTGATAAAGAGCCACAGGTGAGGCCCATTCATTTCCATTTGAAAACTGTTTTCTTCAGGCTTCACAAAGGGGTGGCCTGAGGCAAAGACCTTCCTGACATTCAGTGCAACACAACAATAAGTAAGCAAAAGGCCCAAAGCAGGGTTTCTGCACTGAGACTTTCCTGGTCACACTGATATCTGAGTTTTCTGAGATGCTCGCCATTCTCTTCAGCTATCCAGTACATGGCCATGTCACAGAGCTTGGAGGTGGTACATATTTTGGACACAAATCCATGAGCCTATTCTGGAGAGTGGCCAGAATTCAGGAAGAAAACAACAACTTAGAAAGATAGCAGGTGTTGCACATCGATAAGACAAGCTGCAGTCCATTCATATATTGGGCAGGATGAATTATGGGAAGATTTATACTAGACAGGACACATCCATTAATGCATTCTCTTTTCTAATGTCTACAACAACGGACACAGTGGGATACACAGAAAGAGAAACACTCGCCGTGTCAAATGACTTACTAGAAACTGTCCACTCCAAACCAAACAAACCGCCTTTTCTATCTATTCTCAGAACATGAGACAAAACAACAAACCCACACCCACTCCCACAAAGGCACCTCCTTCCCCCAAGTACGTCTGTGACTATCCGGAGTGTCCTCTGACTGGTGGGCCATACTATGTTCCCCTGAAATGGCCTGTCTTCTCTCAGATCTTGTTTCCTTGACCAACTCTGTGAAGATGTCAGGAAAAAGTGGTTAGCCACTACCTGTTTTCTCAGGAAAGGTCCATCTTCAGAGCTCTCCTGGCATTTGGCCATCCTCACATCATTAGGTACCAAGAAAACTGACTCTGTCCTTGGTAAATCCAAACAAGTGAGCCCACTGGGACTGGGACTGGGACTGCCTCTGGGTGCCTGGCTTCTTGGATACCAAGTTCAGAGAGTTCCATCACCAAGGAAATGAGGTATGTCACATTCTTTGGAACTGAATGAGGTCACTGCCTTGGCAACCACTTTGTCCTAACAGTTGCTTCCAAGGGTAACATAAGATGGAGGTTGCCCCTACTTCCTGTGACACTTTCATAAGGTAGAATGTATATCACCATTGGCACCCGGGAACAGCTCTCCACTCAGCCCTGGTTTGGTCCATCTTCTGTACAATAAGAAGAGACAGAGGCAGATTCAGACACATCCCTTCATCCTGACCAGGTTGTTTGCCATGGAAGATGACTTTTGCTCTCTCAGGTGCTTCATACCTGCCTACAACTTCTCCAGGTATCATTTGTGCATGGACATTTGAGGTTCTCATCAGGTGGAAGGTCCCCAACTTTCCTGTATTGTAAGAACCACTCTGTCCCTGCTCTTCTGTAAAATGATTGAGGGAACAGTGTATACTTGGGTTTAAAAACAGGTTTGATTTGGGTTACGAGTGATTCTGTGTGATGAATAATGGTATTGGGAACCTGCAACATTTACAAGAGTATTGAGGTGAAATATAAGTAGGAAAACAGAAATCTAGGTATGATTTGAAGCCCAGAAGGGTTTTGCCCTTGATTGGGATACTTAGCTTTGAATGATGTTCTGCAATGATGCCTCAGATAATTCGATATACAATGGCATAGGACCTTGTACATTGGATGATTGAATTTCGAAGAGAACATCCAGTCAAAAAGGGATATTCAGTAGGATTAGGATGATAGTCAGTAGGTTTAGGAAGAAGAGTGAGTATAGGATTTGGACCAAAAGTTCTTTAGCAATAGACTTTCGTTTGTTGAGTGAATGTAAATGTCAGCACATATGAAGAGTCAGTCACTATGTTGAACTGGGGAAAATATGTAGAAAAGCAGATATCAATAGAAACATTACAAAATCAGGCAAAGTATAAAGTGAGTGATAGAATTAGACATTTTCAACAGGGTTGAGTTTGAATATATAAATTAGGAAAAAAACAAATATGTAGTCACCAATAGGATTGACAATTGACAGCATTAGGCAACCTGGACATGGATGTTTTTAGAAATCCATGTTCACTTTCCATTTAGGCTTTGGTACAATCATAAGTGTGACCTTTCCATTTTTTGTCCAGAATATTACTGTGATAATGAGGTGACATGAGTATTTCTTTCACCATTTCTGGGAGCAATATATTGAAGATGTAAAATGAGAATCGGGGGTACAAAGAGGTGTACCCTGTTTCTAGGAATATAGAGAAAAAGCATGAATAGACCATACTGTGAATAAATAATATAACTTTTTTGAACTTTAAATAATGAATTGAACTGATATCTGAAAAATTAAAGGAAATCGTATATTGATATACAATCATTCATTCCAACCAGGTATATATGTAATGGAAATATTTGTGTTTTGGTTTATCATGAAGAGTGTGTGAGTTTTGCTTCAAAATGATTATGGAAATTCAAAATAATGTGTTTTAAAAGAAGTCTCATGAAAAGACCAGTCAAGAAACCCTGACAATACATGTGTTCTGAAGCAAGAAGTGGTGAAAGTTGAAACAAGTGCTTATTAATTTGTGAACTTGTGGATGAAATGTATATCCTGTGATGTGCAAAAATGAAGAAACAATAATGTACCAGTGTTGAATACAAATGAATGACAAATTACATATCATGTCCCATAGGAGTCTACTTGCATTGATGTTAGACTGCGTCAGTTACTGTAGAATAATTAGGATTTGTATGCACCATTCACTGAAGTTAGTTTTCAGTACTAGGAAACAAATATGTATTTCAGGTGGATGAATATTTCTGATTATAATCTTGTGAAAAGTGGATTATAAATCCACATACATGAACATGAATGAATTTAGAGAGTGTATATTAGACACATATATTTCATATTTTGAAAAATTTGGAGAGTATATCTATATCTATATCTGTATACACACACACACACACACAACACTCACAGACATTAAAAGGTACCAATATAAATGCCAATCGAAATTCATCAGTAAATATGTATCATCCACAAATGCAAAAATATTTATTTTACTGAACATGAGTTAATGTATAATGTTGTTCTACTAGGACGCTCTCCTATAGGTTGAATTTTCATTTCCAACAGCATTTAGGAGGAGTGAACTCTTCTCACAATTTGTATCTGCCAAGACAGCCACCTCACAAAAATGTACATGTGATACCTGGTAGGATTCTATATATGCATATAAATATACATGTGTGAATAGGCTACAGAAAAGGGAAACAAGAATTCACATATTTGTTAAGTTTAAAAACACATGGAGAATATTTCAATTAAAATTTGACTAGATTTATAACTCCTACCTTATATAATGCAAATGTCAAGTCCAACTATACAACATGTCTCCTCTGAAGTGCTTGTATTTCCATTGTGTTGGGTTAATTTTCTCCATTATATTAGGATGAATAGTCTGAGACTACTAGGTATGGGTTAGTGTCAGGGATACAGTATTTCGAATGGAAAATTGGAAAATGAATCCAATGTGTATGTAAATATATGCTGCACAAATATCCTCCCGCTCTCATCCAGAACAATGCCTTGACATTACCTTCACCCCAAGTAAGACACAATTAGAGGAGAAGAGTTACAAAATCAGTGAATACATATCTGGAATGGAAAATGCTCAGGAGTTCACAACCTTGGAGGTGGTAGAGGAGTTTCCAAAACTAAGGGACAGGGTAAACACTCCACAAACATGGAGCTCTGCTGGCCTAAAAACTTTTTTGAGAAACTGCCTCTGAGCTTCCACACTTGAAATATATGTTGTTTTCAGGAGATTTGGATTCCTCTGTAGTGAGACCATCAAAGCTGGGTCTGCATCTATGTGACCTGGAGGACATGGTTTCTTATTTTCCAATGAACAAGATGAAGCAGTGCTGAATCCTCTCTTTGTAGGTAAACTGAGGCCACTGGGGACTAAGTGTCTCCCCGTGTGGACTGTGATGCCATTTGGTCCTCCTCCAATTTGTGGTGTTTTTGCTGCTGCACTGTGAGTTTGGTATTTGTTTCACGAAATACTAGGAGCTAAACTGGGACACAGTGCTGGAGGGAGTTCTGTCACGTGTGGTGGGTCAGGGTCTGCAAGAGAATGCACCAACTAGGCTCCTATCTCTCACAGCTTGCCCCATTGCCCCCTTGTCCATATCAACCTGATTCTTAATTTTCCTCTGAAAACTCTCCATATAACAAGATGCCTTTACATATAAGGGTCTGCTGGCTGCACCATGTAAGTTACAAGCCATTTGGAATTCAATGGTAGATCCACATGGCCCTACCACGGATGTTTTATCAAACACCTCCCCACCACTGCTCTAGACCCACTACTCAGCAGGCTCCAACTTACTGGCATCTCTGTTCTACACCATTTTCATGAAACTCAGTAAATCAAGGCACTGTCTGGTATACTCATGATGAGCAACAGGACATCCAATGTTTCTCCAGTGCCACCTGGTCATAGGAATTTCAAAAATTTCATGGTATTTATCTAGCCATTTTTCAAGCATGAAGTGGGAGGCACTGTGGGTTTCAGTTCATTCAGCAAACATTAAATGGTGAGGAAGCTCATTTCAATGAAATCTCTGGAGAACTCTCACAGGCACGGCTTCCCAAAGAGTGGACAAAAGGTCACATTAGGCCAGGCCCATTGAGGTATACAATGTGAGGTCCATGTGTGTTTTGACTCTCAACTATGGCTGCCATTTCTTTAAGAATAAAATCATGTGATATCCTTGCTGAGATTCCCAGGCCTCTGTGGAAATCAACCCGGGGCCTAGGTCTCAGTTTCCAAGAGCGACTTTCATGCGTGGCCTCTTAAAATCCCAACAAAATTCATGGCAATGCTTCTCTGAGTTCAGTTCCAAAACCCAGTCTCTAAGGGGAATCACACCAGAGTTCAAGCTCAGGTGGACCCAGTCATTTTTTTCCAATGCAACACAAATGACCAAAATTAAAACCAAAACACTCCCACATGGCCTTCATCTTATTCCATATAGTCAATCATCTTAACCTCTGGCTGGAGGTTTCCATGAGGGGCGCAGCCCAACACAGTGTCCAAAATCAGCTCGTTGGCCCCTCATTTGCCTAAAGTCAGGGTAGCCTGGACACCGTTTCTGTGAACCAGGAGTGAACAAATAAGCCTGCCGTTAATACTTCTGTGTTTCTCCAATTTGAGGCCTACTGATTTTAGGTATCGATTCTTTAGGTGATTTAGAGTCATGCGAAAACACAAGCACCTCTGCAGGGCTTTGAAGAACTCATTTGACCCAAAGAATCCCTATTGTCATTTGATGGAGTGCAGGAACCTAACAGAGGAAGGCAAGAGACTTCATCCACAATGAATGATATTTTTTGCCATTTTGGTTTTGGAAGCTCACATGGGATCATTCTTAAGATCCATCAGGTGCTGAGAATCTAAGTCACAGCCACACACAGGTCCAAGAGGCTGATAAAGAGCCACAGGTGAGGCCCATTCATTTCCATTTGAAAACTGTTTTCTTCAGGCTTCACAAAGGGGTGGCCTGAGGCAAAGACCTTCCTGACATTCAGTGCAACACAACAATAAGTAAGCAAAAGGCCCAAAGCAGGGTTTCTGCACTGAGACTTTCCTGGTCACACTGATATCTGAGTTTTCTGAGATGCTCGCCATTCTCTTCAGCTATCCAGTACATGGCCATGTCACAGAGCTTGGAGGTGGTACATATTTTGGACACAAATCCATGAGCCTATTCTGGAGAGTGGCCAGAATTCAGGAAGAAAACAACAACTTAGAAAGATAGCAGGTGTTGCACATCGATAAGACAAGCTGCAGTCCATTCATATATTGGGCAGGATGAATTATGGGAAGATTTATACTAGACAGGACACATCCATTAATGCATTCTCTTTTCTAATGTCTACAACAACGGACACAGTGGGATACACAGAAAGAGAAACACTCGCCGTGTCAAATGACTTACTAGAAACTGTCCACTCCAAACCAAACAAACCGCCTTTTCTATCTATTCTCAGAACATGAGACAAAACAACAAACCCACACCCACTCCCACAAAGGCACCTCCTTCCCCCAAGTACGTCTGTGACTATCCGGAGTGTCCTCTGACTGGTGGGCCATACTATGTTCCCCTGAAATGGCCTGTCTTCTCTCAGATCTTGTTTCCTTGACCAACTCTGTGAAGATGTCAGGAAAAAGTGGTTAGCCACTACCTGTTTTCTCAGGAAAGGTCCATCTTCAGAGCTCTCCTGGCATTTGGCCATCCTCACATCATTAGGTACCAAGAAAACTGACTCTGTCCTTGGTAAATCCAAACAAGTGAGCCCACTGGGACTGGGACTGGGACTGCCTCTGGGTGCCTGGCTTCTTGGATACCAAGTTCAGAGAGTTCCATCACCAAGGAAATGAGGTATGTCACATTCTTTGGAACTGAATGAGGTCACTGCCTTGGCAACCACTTTGTCCTAACAGTTGCTTCCAAGGGTAACATAAGATGGAGGTTGCCCCTACTTCCTGTGACACTTTCATAAGGTAGAATGTATATCACCATTGGCACCCGGGAACAGCTCTCCACTCAGCCCTGGTTTGGTCCATCTTCTGTACAATAAGAAGAGACAGAGGCAGATTCAGACACATCCCTTCATCCTGACCAGGTTGTTTGCCATGGAAGATGACTTTTGCTCTCTCAGGTGCTTCATACCTGCCTACAACTTCTCCAGGTATCATTTGTGCATGGACATTTGAGGTTCTCATCAGGTGGAAGGTCCACAACTTTCCTGTATTGTAAGAACCACTCTGTCCCTGCTCTTCTGTAAAATGATTGAGGGAACAGTGTATACTTGGGGTTAAAAACAGGTTTGATTTGGGTTACGAGTGATTCTGTGTGATGAATAATGGTATTGGGAACCTGCAATATTTATAAGAGTATTGAGGTGAAATATAAGTAGGAAAACAGAAATCTAGGTATGATTTGAAGCCCAGAAGGGTTTTGCCCTTGATTGGGATACTTAGCTTTGAATGATGTTCTGCAATGATGCCTCAGATAATTCGATATACAATGGCATAGGACCTTGTACATTGGATGATTGAATTTCGAAGAGAACATCCAGTCAAAAAGGGATATTCAGTAGGATTAGGATGATAGTCGGTAGGTTTAGGAAGAAGAGTGAGTATAGGATTTGGACCAAAAGTTCTTTAGCAATAGACTTTCGGTTGTTGAGTGAATGTAAATGTCAGCACATATGAAGAGTCAGTCACTATGTTGAACTGGGGAAAATATGTAGAAAAGCAGATATCAATAGAAACATTACGAAATCAGGCAAAGTATAAAGTGAGTGATAGAATTAGACATTTTCAACAGGGTTGAGTTTGAATATATAAATTAGGAAAAAAACAAATATGTAGTCACCAATAGGATTGACAATTGACAGCATTAGGCAACCTGGACATGGATGTTTTTAGAAATCCATGTTCACTTTCCATTTAGGCTTTGGTACAATCATAAGTGTGACCTTTCCATTTTTTGTCCAGAATATTACTGTGATAATGAGGTGACATGAGTATTTCTTTCACCATTTCTGGGAGCAATATATTGAAGATGTAAAATGAGAATCGGGGGTACAAAGAGGTGTACCCTGTTTCTAGGAATATAGAGAAAAAGCATGAATAGACCATACTGTGAATAAATAATATAACTTTTTTGAACTTTAAATAATGAATTGAACTGATATCTGAAAAATTAAAGGAAATCGTATATTGATATACAATCATTCATTCCAATCAGGTATATATGTAATGGAAATATTTGTGTTTTGGTTTATCATGAAGAGTGTGTGAGTTTTGCTTCAAAATGATTATGGAAATTCAAAATAATGTGTTTGGAAAGAAGTCTCATGAAAAGACCAGTCAAGAAACCCTGACAATACATGTGTTCTGAAGCAAGAAGTGGTGAAAGTTGAAACAAATGCTTATTAATTTGTGAACTTGTGGATGAAATGTATATCCTGTGATGTGCAAAAATGAAGAAACAATAATGTACCAGTGTCGAATACAAATGAATGACAAATTACATATCATGTCCCATAGGAGTCTACTTGCATTGATGTTAGACTGGGTCAGTTACTGTAGAATAATTAGGATTTCTATGCACCATTCACTGAAGTTAGTTTTCAGTACTAGGAAACAAATATGTATTTCAGGTGGATGAATATTTCTGATTATAATCTTGTGAAAAGTGGATTATAAATCCACATACATGAACATGAATGAATTTAGAGAGTGTATATTAGACACATATATTTCATATTTTGAAAAATTTGGAGAGTATATCTATATCTATATCTATATCTGTATATACACACACACACACACAACACTCACAGACATTAAAAGGTACCAATATAAATGCCAATCGAAATTCATCAGTAAATATGTATCATCCACAAATGCAAAAATATTTATTTTACTGAACATGAGTTAAAGTATAATGTTGTTCTACTAGGACGCTCTCCTATAGGTTGAATTTTCATTTCCAACAGCATTTAGGAGGAGTGAACTCTTCTCACAATTTGTATCTGCCAAGACAGCCACCTCACAAAAATGTACGTGTGATACCTGGTAGGATTCTATATATGCATATAAATATACATGTGTGAATAGGCTACAGAAAAGGGAAACAAGAATTCACATATTTGTTAAGTTTAAAAACACATGGAGAATATTTCAATTAAAATTTGACTAGATTTATAACTCCTACCTTATATAATGCAAATGTCAAGTCCAACTATACAACATGTCTCCTCTGAAGTGCTTGTATTTCCATTGTGTTGGGTTAATTTTCTCCATTATATTAGGATGAATAGTCTGAGACTACTAGGTATGGGTTAGTGTCAGGGATACAGTATTTCGAATGGAAAATTGGAAAATGAATCCAATGTGTATGTAAATATATGCTGCACAAATATCCTCCCGCTCTCATCCAGAACAATGCCTTGACATTACCTTCACCCCAAGTAAGACACAATTAGAGGAGAAGAGTTACAAAATCAGTGAATACATATCTGGAATGGAAAATGCTCAGGAGTTCACAACCTTGGAGGTGGTAGAGGAGTTTCCAAAACTAAGGGACAGGGTAAACACTCCACAAACATGGAGCTCTGCTGGCCTAAAAACTTTTTTGAGAAACTGCCTCTGAGCTTCCACACTTGAAATATATGTTGTTTTCAGGAGATTTGGATTCCTCTGTAGTGAGACCATCAAAGCTGGGTCTGCATCTATGTGACCTGGAGGACATGGTTTCTTATTTTCCAATGAACAAGATGAAGCAGTGCTGAATCCTCTCTTTGTAGGTAAACTGAGGCCACTGGGGACTAAGTGTCTCCCCGTGTGGACTGTGATGCCATTTGGTCCTCCTCCAATTTGTGGTGTTTTTGCTGCTGCACTGTGAGTTTGGTATTTGTTTCACGAAATACTAGGAGCTAAACTGGGACACAGTGCTGGAGGGAGTTCTGTCACGTGTGGTGGGTCAGGGTCTGCAAGAGAATGCACCAACTAGGCTCCTATCTCTCACAGCTTGCCCCATTGCCCCCTTGTCCATATCAACCTGATTCTTAATTTTCCTCTGAAAACTCTCCATATAACAAGATGCCTTTACATATAAGGGTCTGCTGGCTGCACCATGTAAGTTACAAGCCATTTGGAATTCAATGGTAGATCCACATGGCCCTACCACGGATGTTTTATCAAACACCTCCCCACCACTGCTCTAGACCCACTACTCAGCAGGCTCCAACTTACTGGCATCTCTGTTCTACACCATTTTCATGAAACTCAGTAAATCAAGGCACTGTCTGGTATACTCATGATGAGCAACAGGACATCCAATGTTTCTCCAGTGCCACCTGGTCATAGGAATTTCAAAAATTTCATGGTATTTATCTAGCCATTTTTCAAGCATGAAGTGGGAGGCACTGTGGGTTTCAGTTCATTCAGCAAACATTAAATGGTGAGGAAGCTCATTTCAATGAAATCTCTGGAGAACTCTCACAGGCACGGCTTCCCAAAGAGTGGACAAAAGGTCACATTAGGCCAGGCCCATTGAGGTATACAATGTGAGGTCCATGTGTGTTTTGACTCTCAACTATGGCTGCCATTTCTTTAAGAATAAAATCATGTGATATCCTTGCTGAGATTCCCAGGCCTCTGTGGAAATCAACCCGGGGCCTAGGTCTCAGTTTCCAAGAGCGACTTTCATGCGTGGCCTCTTAAAATCCCAACAAAATTCATGGCAATGCTTCTCTGAGTTCAGTTCCAAAACCCAGTCTCTAAGGGGAATCACACCAGAGTTCAAGCTCACGTGGACCCAGTCATTTTTTCCAATGCCACACAAATGACCAAAATTAAAACCAAAACACTCCCACATGGCCTTCATCTTATTCCATATAGTCAATCATCTTAACCTCTGGCTGGAGGTTTCCATGAAGGGCGCAGCCCAAGACAGTGTCCAAAATCAGCTCGTTGGCCCCTCATTTGCCTAAAGTCAGGGTAGCCTGGACACCGTTTCTGTGAACCAGGAGTGAACAAATATGCCTGCCGTTAATACTTCTGTGTTTCTCCAATTTGAGGCCTACTGATTTTAGGTATCGATTCTTTAGGTGATTTAGAGTCATGCGAAAACACAAGCACCTCTGCAGGGCTTTGAAGAACTCATTTGACCCAAAGAATCCCTATTGTCATTTGATGGAGTGCAGGAACCTAACAGAGGAAGGCAAGAGACTTCATCCACAATGAATGATATTTTTTGCCATTTTGGTTTTGGAAGCTCACATGGGATCATTCTTAAGATCCATCAGGTGCTGAGAATCTAAGTCACAGCCACACACAGGTCCAAGAGGCTGATAAAGAGCCACAGGTGAGGCCCATTCATTTCCATTTGAAAACTGTTTTCTTCAGGCTTCACAAAGGGGTGGCCTGAGGCAAAGACCTTCCTGACATTCAGTGCAACACAACAATAAGTAAGCAAAAGGCCCAAAGCAGGGTTTCTGCACTGAGACTTTCCTGGTCACACTGATATCTGAGTTTTCTGAGATGCTCGCCATTCTCTTCAGCTATCCAGTACATGGCCATGTCACAGAGCTTGGAGGTGGTACATATTTTGGACACAAATCCATGAGCCTATTCTGGAGAGTGGCCAGAATTCAGGAAGAAAACAACAAATTAGAAAGATAGCAGGTGTTGCACATCGATAAGACAAGCTGCAGTCCATTCATATATTGGGCAGGATGAATTATGGGAAGATTTATACTAGACAGGACACATCCATTAATGCATTCTCTTTTCTAATGTCTACAACAACGGACACAGTGGGATACACAGAAAGAGAAACACTCGCCGTGTCAAATGACTTACTAGAAACTGTCCACTCCAAACCAAACAAACCGCCTTTTCTATCTATTCTCAGAACATGAGACAAAACAACAAACCCACACCCACTCCCACAAAGGCACCTACTTCCCCCAAGTATGTCTGTGACTATCCGGAGTGTCCTCTGACTGGTGGGCCATACTATGTTCCCCAGAAATGGCCTGTCTTCTCTCAGATCATGTTTCCTTGACCAACTCTGTGAAGATGTCAGGAAAAAGTGGTTAGCCACTACCTGTTTTCTCAGGAAAGGTCCATCTTCAGAGCTCTCCTGGCATTTGGCCATCCTCACATCATTAGGTACCAAGAAAACTGACTCTGTCCTTGGTAAATCCAAACAAGTGAGCCCACTGGGACTGGGACTGGGACTGCCTCTGGGTGCCTGGCTTCTTGGATACCAAATTCAGAGAGTTCCATCACCAAGGAAATGAGGTATTAGTCACATTCTTAGGAACTGAATGAGGTCACGGCCTTGGCAACCACTTTGTCCTAACAGTTGCTTCCAAGGGTAACATGAGATGGAGGTTGCCCCTACTTCCTGTGACACTTTCATAAGGTAGAACGTATATCACCATTGGCACCCGAGAAGAGCTCTCCACTCAGCTCTGGTTTGGTCCATCTTCTGTACAATAAGAAGAGAGAGAGGCAGATTCAGACACATCCCTTCATCCTGACCAGGTTGTTTGCCATGGAAGATGACTTTTGCTCTCTCAGGTGCTTCATACCTGTCTACAACTTCTCCAGGTATCATTTGTGCATGGACATTTGAGGTTCTCATCAGGTGGAAGGTCCCCAACTTTCCTGTATTGTAAGAACCACTCTGTCCCTGCTCTTCTGTAAAATGATTGAGGGAACAGTGTATACTTGGGGTTAAAAACAGGTTTGATTTGGGTTACGAGTGATTCTGTGTGATGAATAATGGTATTGGGAACCTGCAATATTTACAAGAATATAGAGGTGAAATATAAGTAGGAAAACAGAAATCTAGGTATGATTTGAAGCCCAGAAGGGTTTTGCCCTTGATTGGGATACTTAGCTTTGAATGATGTTCTGCAAAGATGCCTCAGATAATTCGATATACAATGGCATAGGACCTTGTACATTGGATGATTGAATTTAGAAGAGAACATCCAGTCAAAAAGGGATATTCAGTAGGATTAGGAAGATAGTTGGTAGGTTTAGGAAGAAGAGTGAGTATAGGATTTGGACCAAAAGTTCTTTAGCAATAGACTTTCGGTTGTTGAGTGAATGTAAATGTCAGCACATATGAAGAGTCAGTCACTATGTTGAACTGGGGAAAATATGTAGAAAAGCAGATATCAATAGAAACATTACAAAATCAGGCAAAGTATAAAGTGAGTGATAGAATTAGACATTTTCAACAGGGTTGAGTTTGAATATATAAATTAGGAAAAAAACAAATATGTAGTCACCAATAGGATTGACAATTGACAGCATTAGGCAACCTGGACATGGATGTTTTTAGAAATCCATGTTCACTTTCATTTAGGCTTTGGTACAATCATAAGTGTGACCTTTCCATATTTTGTCCAGAATATTACTGTGATAAAGAGGTGACATGAGTATTTCTTTCACCATTTCTGGGAGCAATATATTGAAGATGTAAAATGAGAATCGGGGTACAAAGAGGTGTACCCTGTTTCTAAGAATATAGAGAAAAAGCATGAATAGACCATACTGTGAATAAATAATATAACTTTTTTGAACTTTAAATAATGAATTGAACTGATATCTGAAAAATTAAAGGAAATCGTATATTGATATACAATCATTCATTCCAATCAGGTATATATGTAATGGAAATATTTGTGTTTTGGTTTATCATGAAGAGTGTGTGAGTTTTGGCTTCAAAATGATTATGGAAATTCAAAATAATGTGTTTGGAAAGAAGTCTCATGAAAAAGACCAGTCAAGAAACCCTGACAATACATGTGTTCTGATGCAAGAAGTGGTGAATGTTGAAACAAATGCTTATTAATTTGTGAACTTGTGGATGAAATGTATATCCTGTGATGTGCAAAAACTGAAGAAACAATAATGTACCAGTTTCGAATACAAATGAATGACAAATTAAATATCATGTCCCATAGGAGTCTACTTGCATTGATGTTAGACTGGGTCAGTTACTGTAGAATAATTAGGATTTGTATGCACCATTCACTGAAGTTAGTTTTCAGTACTAGGAAACAAATATGTATTTCAGGTGGATGAATATTTCTGATTATAATCTTGTGAAAAGTGGATTATAAATCCACATACATGAACATGAATGAATTTAGAGAGTGTATATTAGACACATATATTTCATATTTTGAAAAATTTGGAGAGTATATCTATATCTATATCTATATCTATACACACACACACACACACACACACACACACACACACACACAACTCACAGACATTAAAAAGTACCAATATAAATGCCAATCGAAATTCATCAGTAAATATGTATCATCCACAAATGCAAAAATATTTATTTTACTGAACATGAGTTAATGTATAATGTTTTTCTACTAGGACGCTCTCCTATAAGTTGAATTTTCATTTCCAACAGCATTTAGGAGGAGTGAACTCTTCTCACAATTTGTATCTGCCACGACGGCCACATCACAAAAATGTACGTGTGATACCTGGTAGGATTCTATATATGCATATAAATATACATGTGTGAATAGACTACAGAAAAAGGAAACATGAATTCACATATTTGTTAAGTTTAAAACACATGGAGAATATTTCAAATAAATTTGACTAGATTTATAACTCCTACCTTATATAATGCAAATGTCAAATCCAACTATACAACATGTCTCCTCTGAAGTACTTGTATTTTAATGTGTTGGGTTAATTTTCTCCATTATATTAGGATGAATAGTCTGAGTCTACTAGGTATGGGTTAGTGTCAGAAATTCAGTATTTCGAATTGAAAATTGTAAAATGAATCCAATGTGTATGTAAATATATGCTGCACAAATATCCTCCCGCTCTCATCCAGAACAATGCCTTGACATTACCTTCACCCCAAGTAAGACACAATTAGAGGAGAAGAGTTACAAAATCAGTGAATACATATCTGGAATGGAAAATGCTCAGGAGTTCACAACCTTGGAGGTGGTAGAGGAGTTTCCAAAACTAAGGGACAGGGTAAACACTCCACAAACATGGAGCTCTCCTGGCCTAAAAACTTTTTGAGAAACTGCCTCTGAGCTTCCACACTTGAAATATATGTTGTTTTCAGGAGATGTGGCTTCCTCTGTAGTGAGACCATCAAATTTGGGTCTGCATCTATGTGACCTGGAGGACATGGTTTCTTATTTTCCAATGAACAAGATGAAGCAGTGCTGAATCCTCTCTTTGTAGGTAAACTGGGGCCACTGGTGACTAAGTGTCTCCCCGTGTGGACTGTGAAGCCATTTGGTCCTCTTCCACTTTTTGTGGTGTTTTTGCTGCTGCACTGTGAGTTTATTATTTGTTTCACGAAATACTAGGAGCTAAACTGGGACACAGTGCTGGAGGGAGTTCTGTCACGTGTGGTGGGTCAGGGTCTGCAAGAGAATGCACCAACTAGGCTCCTATCTCTCACAGCTTGCCCCATTGCCCCCTTGTCCATATCAACCTGATTCTTAATTTTCCTCTGAAAACTCTCCATATAACAAGATGTCTTTACATATAAGGGTCTGTTGGCTGCACCATGTCAGTTACAAGCCATTTGGAATCCAATGGTAGATCCACATGGCCCTACCACGGATGTTTTATCAAACACCTCCCCACCACTGCTCTACACCCACTACTCAGCAGGCTCCAAATTTCTGGCATCTCTGTTCTACACCATTTTCATGAAACTCAGTAAATCAAGGCACTGTCTGGTATACTCATGATCAGCAACAGGACATCCAATGTTTCTCCAGTGCCACCTGGTCATAGGAATTTCAAAAATTTCATGGTATTTATCTAGCCATTTTTCAAGCATGAAGTTGGAGGCACTGTGGGTTTCATTTCATTCAGCAAACATTAAATGGTGAGGAAGCTCATTTCAATGAAATCTCTGGAGAACTCTCACAGGCATGGCTTCCCAAAGAGTGGACAAAAGGTCACATTAGGCCAGGCCCATTGAGGTCTACAATGTGAGGTCCATGTGTGTTTTGACTCTCAACTATGGCTGCCATTTCTTTAAGAATAAAATCATGTGATATCCTTGCTGAGATTCCCAGGCCTCTGTGGAAATCCACCCGGGGCCTAGGTCTCAGTTTCCAAGAGCGACTTTCATGCGTGGCCTCTTAAAATCCCAACAAAATTCATGGCAATGCTTCTCTGAGTTCAGTTCCAAAACCCAGTCTCTAAGGGGAATCACACCAGAGTTCAAGCCCACGTGGACCCAGTCATTTTTTCCAATGCCACACAAATGACCAAAATTAAAACCAAACACTCCCACATGGCCCTCATCTTATTTCATATAGTCAATCATGTTAACCTCTGGCTGGAGGTTTCCATGAGGGGGGCAGCCAAAAGACAGTGTCCAAAATCAGCTCGTTGGCCCCTCATTTGCCTAAAGTCAGGGTAGCCTGGACACTGTTTCTGTGAACCAGGAGTGAACAAATAAGCCTGCCGTTAATACTTCTGTGTTTCTCCAATTTGAGGCCTACTGATTTTAGGTATCGATTCTTTAGGTGATTTAGAGTCATGCGAAACACAAGCACCTCTGCAGGGCTTTGAAGAACTCATTTGACCCAAAGAATCCCTATTGTCATTTGATGGAGTGCAGGAACCTAACAGAGGAAGGCAAGAGACTTCATCCACAATGAATGAAATTTTTTGCCATTTTGGTTTTGGAAGCTCACATGGGATCATTCTTAATATCCATCACGTGCTGAGAATCTAAGTCACAGCCACACACAGGCCCAAGAGGCTGATAAAGACACATCCCTTTCCAAAGCAATTAAGCAAAGAGCCACAGGTGAGGCCCATTCATTTCCATTTGAAAACTGTTTTCTTCAGGATTCACAAAGGGGTGGCCTGAGGCAAAGACATTCCTGACATTCAGTGCAACACAACAATAAGTAAGCAAAAGGCCCAAAGCAGGGTTTCTGCACTGAGACTTTCCTGGTCACACTGATATCTGAGTTTTCTGAGATGCTCGCCATTCTCTTCAGCTATCCAGTACATGGCCATGTCACAGAGCTTGGAGGTGGTACATATTTTGGACACAAATCCATGAGCCTATTCTGGAGAGTGGCCAGAATTCAGGAAGAAAACTACAACTTAGAAAGATAGCAGGTGTTGCACATCGATAAGACAAGCTGCAGTCCATTCATATATTGGGCATGGGAAGATTTATACTAGACAGGACACATCCATTAATGCATTCTCTTTTCTAATGTCTACAACAACGGACACAGTGGGATACACAGAAAGAGAAACACTCGCCGTGTCAAATGACTTACAAGAAACTGTCCACTCCAAACCAAACAAACCGCCTTTTCTATCTATTCTCAGAACATGAGACAAAACAACAAACCCACACACACTCCCACAAAGGCACCTCCTTCCCCCAAGTAGGTCTGTGACTATCCGGAGTGTCCTCTGACTGGTGGGCCATTCTATGTTCCCCCGAAATGGCCTCTCTTCTCTCAGATCTTGTTTCCTTGACCAACTCTGTGAAGATGTCAGGGAAAAGTGGTTAGCCACTACCTGTTTTCTCAGGAAAGGTCCATCTTCAGAGCTCTCCTGGCATTTGGCCATCCTCACATCATTAGGTACCAAGAAAACTGACTCTGTCCTTGGTAAATCCAAACAAGTGAGCCCACTGGGACTGGGACTGCGACTGCCTCTGTGTGCCTGGCTTCTTGGATACCAAGTTCAGAGAGTTCCATCACCAAGGAAATGAGGTATGTCACATTCTTTGGAACTGAATGAGGTCACTGCCTTGGCAACCACTTTGTCCTAACTGTTGCTTCCAAGGGTTACATAAGATGGAATTTGCCCCTACTTCCTGTGACACTTTCATAAGTTAGAATGTATATCACCATTGCCACCCGGGAACAGCTCTCCACTCAGCCCTGGTTTGGTCCATCTTCTCTACAATAAGAAGAGAGAGAGGCAGATTCAGACACATCCCTTCATCCTGACCAGGTTGTTTGCCATGGAAGATGACTTTTGCTCTCTCAGGTGCTTCATACCTGCCTACAACTTCTCCAGGTATCATTTGTGCATGGACATTTGAGGTTCTCATCAGGTGGAAGGTCCCCAACTTTCCTGTATTTTAAGAACCACTCTGTCCCTGCTCTTCTGTAAAATGATTGAGGGAATAGTGTATACTTGGGGTTAAAAACAGGTTTGATTTGGGTTACAAGTGATTCTGTGTGATGAATAATGGTATTGGGAACCTGCAATATTTACAAGAATATAGAGGTGAAATATAAGTAGGAAAACAGAAATCTAGGTATGATTTGAAGCCCAGAAGGGTTTTGCCCTTGATTGGGATACTTAGCTTTGAATGATGTTCTGCAAAGTTGCCTCAGATAATTCGATATACAATGGCATAGGACCTTGTACATTGGATGATTGAATTTCGAAGAGAACATCCAGTCAAAAAGGGATATTCAGTAGGATTAGGATGATAGTCGGTAGGTTTAGGAAGAAGAGTGAGTATAGGATTTGGACCAAAAGTTCTTTAGCAATAGACTTTCGGTTGTTGAGTGAATGTAAATGTCAGCACATATGAAGAGTCAGTCACTATGTTGAACTGGGGAAAATATGTAGAAAAGCAGATATCAATAGAAACATTACGAAATCAGGCAAAGTATAAAGTGAGTGATAGAATTAGACATTTTCAACAGGGTTGAGTTTGAATATATAAATTAGGAAAAAAACAAATATGTAGTCACCAATAGGATTGACAATTGACAGCATTAGGCAACCTGGACATGGATGTTTTTAGAAATCCATGTTCACTTTCCATTTAGGCTTTGGTACAATCATAAGTGTGACCTTTCCATTTTTTGTCCAGAATATTACTGTGATAATGAGGTGACATGAGTATTTCTTTGACCATTTCTGGGAGCAATATACTGAAGATGTAAAATGAGAATCGGGGGTACAAAGAGGTGTACCCTGTTTCTAGGAATATAGAGAAAAAGCATGAATAGACCATACTGTGAATAAATAATATAACTTTTTTGAACTTTAAATAATGAATTGAACTGATATCTGAAAAATTAAAGGAAATCGTATATTGATATACAATCATTCATTCCATCCAGGTATATATGTAATGGAAATATTTGTGTTTTGGTTTATCATGAAGAGTGTGTGAGTTTTGCTTCAAAATGATTATGGAAATTCAAAATAATGTGTTTGGAAAGAAGTCTCATGAAAAGACCAGTCAAGAAACCCTGACAATACATGTGTTCTGAAGCAAGAAGTGGTGAAAGTTGAAACAAATGCTTATTAATTTGTGAACTTGTGGATGAAATGTATATCCTGTGATGTGCAAAAATGAAGAAACAATAATGTACCAGTGTCGAATACAAATGAATGACAAATTACATATCATGTCCCATAGGAGTCTACTTGCATTGATGTTAGACTGGGTCAGTTACTGTAGAATAATTAGGATTTGTATGCACCATTCACTGAAGTTAGCTTTCAGTACTAGGAAACAAATATGTATTTCAGGTGGATGAATATTTCTGATTATAATCTTGTGAAAAGTGGATTATAAATCCACATACATGAACATGAATGAATTTAGAGAGTGTATATTAGACACATATATTTCATATTTTGAAAAATTTGGAGAGTATATCTATATCTATATCTATATCTGTATATACACACACACACACACAACACTCACAGACATTAAAAAGTACCAATATAAATGCCAATCGAAATTCATCAGTAAATATGTATCATCCACAAATTCAAAAATATTTATTTTACTGAACATGAGTTAATGTATAATGTTGTTCTACTAGGACGCTCTCCTATAGGTTGAATTTTCATTTCCAACAGCATTTAGGAGGAGTGAACTCTTCTCACAATTTGTATCTGCCAAGACAGCCACCTCACAAAAATGTACGTGTGATACCTGGTAGGATTCTATATATGCATATAAATATACATGTGTGAATAGGCTACAGAAAAGGGAAACAAGAATTCACATATTTGTTAAGTTTAAAAACACATGGAGAATATTTCAATTAAAATTTGACTAGATTTATAACTCCTACCTTATGTAATGCAAATGTCAAGTCCAACTATACAACATGTCTCCTCTGAAGTGCTTGTATTTCCATTGTGTTGGGTTAATTTTCTCCATTATATTAGGATGAATAGTCTGAGACTACTAGCTATGGGTTAGTGTCAGGGATACAGTATTTCGAATGGAAAATTGGAAAATGAATCCAATGTGTATGTAAATATATGCTGCACAAATATCCTCCCGCTCTCATCCAGAACAATGCCTTGACATTACCTTCACCCCAAGTAAGACACAATTAGAGGAGAAGAGTTACAAAATCAGTGAATACATATCTGGAATGGAAAATGCTCAGGAGTTCACAACCTTGGAGGTGGTAGAGGAGTTTCCAAAACTAAGGGACAGGGTAAACACTCCACAAACTTGGAGCTCTGCTGGCCTAAAAACTTTTTTGAGAAACTGCCTCTGAGCTTCCACACTTGAAATATATGTTGTTTTCAGGAGATTTGGATTCCTCTGTAGTGAGACCATCAAAGCTGGGTCTGCATCTATGTGACCTGGAGGACATGGTTTCTTATTTTCCAATGAACAAGATGAAGCAGTGCTGAATCCTCTCTTTGTAGGTAAACTGAGGCCACTGGGGACTAAGTGTCTCCCCGTGTGGACTGTGATGCCATTTGGTCCTCCTCCAATTTGTGGTGTTTTTGCTGCTGCACTGTGAGTTTGGTATTTGTTTCACGAAATACTAGGAGCTAAACTGGGACACAGTGCTGGAGGGAGTTCTGTCACGTGTGGTGGGTCAGGGTCTGCAAGAGAATGCACCAACTAGGCTCCTATCTCTCACAGCTTGCCGCATTGCCCCCTTGTCCATATCAACCTGATTCTTAATTTTCCTCTGAAAACTCTCCATATAACAAGATGCCTTTACATATAAGGGTCTGCTGGCTGCACCATGTAAGTTACAAGCCATTTGGAATTCAATGGTAGATCCACATGGCCCTACCACGGATGTTTTATCAAACACCTCCCCACCACTGCTCTACACCCACTACTCAGCAGGCTCCAAATTTCTGGCATCTCTGTTCTACACCATTTTCATGAAACTCAGTAAATCAAGGCACTGTCTGGTATACTCATGATCAGCAACAGGACATCCAATGTTTCTCCAGTGCCACCTGGTCATAGGAATTTCAAAAATTTCATGGTATTTATCTAGCCATTTTTCAAGCATGAAGTGGGAGGCACTGTGGGTTTCAGTTCATTCAGCAAACATTAAATGGTGAGGAAGCTCATTTCAATGAAATCTCTGGAGAACTCTCACAGGCATGGCTTCCCAAAGAGTGGACAAAAGGTCACATTAGGCCAGGCCCATTGAGGTCTACAATGTGAGGTCCATGTGTGTTTTGACTCTCAACTATGGCTGCCATTTCTTTAAGAATAAAATCATGTGATATCCTTGCTGAGATTCCCAGGCCTCTGTGGAAATCCACCCGGGGCCTAGGTCTCAGTTTCCAAGAGCGACTTTCATGCGTGGCCTCTTAAAATCCCAACAAAATTCATGGCAATGCTTCTCTGAGTTCAGTTCCAAAACCCAGTCTCTAAGGGGAATCACACCAGAGTTCAAGCCCACGTGGACCCAGTCATTTTTTCCAATGCCACACAAATGACCAAAATTAAAACCAAAACACTCCCACATGGCCCTCATCTTATTTCATGTAGTCAATCATGTTAACCTCTGGCTGGAGGTTTCCATGAGTGGGGCAGCCAAAGACAGTGTACAAAATCAGCTCGTTGGCCCCTCATTTGTCTACAGTCAGGGTAGTTGGACACCGTTTCTGTGAACCAGGAGTGAACAAATAAGCCTGCCGTTAATACTTCTGTGTTTCTCCAATTTGAGGCCTACTGATTTTAGGTATCGATTCTTTAGGTGATTTATAGTCATGCGAAAACACAAGCACCTCTGCAGGGCTTTGAAGAACTCATTTGACCCAAAGAATCCCTATTGTCATTTGATGGAGTGCAGGAACCTAACAGAGGAAGGCAAGAGACTTCATCCACATTGAATGAAATTTTTTGCCATTTTGGTTTTGGAAGCTCACATGGGATCATTCTTAATATCCATCAGGTGCTAAGAATCTAAGTCACAGCCACACACAGGCCCAAGAGGCTGATAAAGACACATCCCTTTAAAAGGAATTAAGCAAAGAGCCACAGGTGAGGCCCATTCATTTCCATTTGAAAACTGTTTTCTTCAGGCTTCACAAAGGGGTGGCCTGAGGCAAAGACCTTCCTGACATTCAGTGCAACACAACAATAAGTAAGCAAAAGGCCCAAAGCAGGGTTTTTGCACTGAGACTTTCCTGGTCACACTGATATCTGAGTTTTCTGAGATGCTCGCCATTCTCTTCAGCTATCCAGTACATGGCCATGTCACAGAGCTTGGAGGTGGTACATATTTTGGACACAAATCCATGAGCCTATTCTGGAGAGTGGCCAGAATTCAGGAAGAAAACTACAACTTAGAAAGATAGCAGGTGTTGCACATCGATAAGACAAGCTGCAGTCCATTCATATATTGGGCATGGGAAGATTTATACTAGACAGGACACATCCATTAATGCATTCTCTTTTCTAATGTCTACAACAACGGACACAGTGGGATACACAGAAAGAGAAACACTCGCCGTGTCAAATGACTTACTAGAAACTGTCCACTCCAAACCAAACAAACCGCCTTTTCTATCTATTCTCAGAACATGAGACAAAACAACAAACCCACACCCACTCCCACAAAGGCACCTCCTTCCCCCAAGTAGGTCTGTGACTATCTGGAGTGTCCTCTGACTGGTGGGCCATACTATGTTCCCCCGAAATGGCCTGTCTTCTCTCAGATCTTGTTTCCTTGACCAACTCTGTGAAGATGTCAGGAAAAAGTGGTTAGCCACTACCTGTTTTCTCAGGAAAGGTCCATCTTCAGAGCTCTCCTGGCATTTGGCCATCCTCAAATCATTAGGTACCAAGAAGACTGACTCTGTCCTTGGTAAATCCAAACAAGTGAGCCCACTGGGACTGGGACTGGGACTGCCTCTGGGTGCCTGGCTTCTTGGATACCAAATTCAGAGAGTTCCATCACCAAGGAAATGAGGTATTAGTCACATTCTTTGGAACTGAATGAGGTCACTGCCTTGGCAACCACTTTGTCCTAACAGTTGCTTCCAAGGGTAACATGAGATGGAGGTTGCCCCTACTTCCTGTGACACTTTCATAAGGTAGAATGTATATCACCATTGGCACCCGAGAACAGCTCACCACTCAGCCCTGGTTTGGTCCATCTTCTGTACAATAAGAAGAGAGAGAGGCAGATTCAGACACATCCCTTCATCCTGACCAGGTTGTTTGCCATGGAAGATGACTTTTGCTCTCTCAGGTGCTTCATACCTGTCTACAACTTCTCCAGGTATCATTTGTGCATGGACATTTGAGGTTCTCATCAGGTGGAAGGTCCCCAACTTTCCTGTATTGTAAGAACCACTCTGTCCCTGCTCTTCTGTAAAATGATTGAGGGAACAGTGTATACTTGGGGTTAAAAACAGGTTTGATTTGGGTTACGAGTGATTCTGTGTGATGAATAATGGTATTGGGAACCTGCAATATTTACAAGAGTATTGAGGTGAAATATAAGTAGGAAAACAGAAATCTAGGTATGATTTGAAGCCCAGAAGGGTTTTGCCCTTGATTGGGATACTTAGCTTTGAATGATGTTCTGCAAAGATGCCTCAGATAATTCGATATACAATGGCATAGGACCTTGTACATTGGATGATTGAATTTAGAAGAGAACATCCAGTCAAAAAGGGATATTCAGTAGGATTAGGAAGATAGTTGGTAGGTTTAGGAAGAAGAGTGAGTATAGGATTTGGACCAAAAGTTCTTTAGCAATAGACTTTCGGTTGTTGAGTGAATGTAAATGTCAGCACATATGAAGAGTCAGTCACTATGTTGAACTGGGGAAAATATGTAGAAAAGCAGATATCAATAGAAACATTACAAAATCAGGCAAAGTATAAAGTGAGTGATAGAATTAGACATTTTCAACAGGGTTGAGTTTGAATATATAAATTAGGAAAAAAACAAATATGTAGTCACCAATAGGATTGACAATTGACAGCATTAGGCAACCTGGACATGGATGTTTTTAGAAATCCATGTTCACTTTCATTTAGGCTTTGGTACAATCATAAGTGTGACCTTTCCATATTTTGTCCAGAATATTACTGTGATAAAGAGGTGACATGAGTATTTCTTTCACCATTTCTGGGAGCAATATATTGAAGATGTAAAATTAGAATCGGGGGTACAAAGAGGTGTACCCTGTTTCTAGGAATATAGAGAAAAAAGCATGAATAGACCATACTGTGAATAAATAATATAACTTTTTTGAACTTTAAATAATGAATTGAACTGATATCTGAAAAATTAAAGGAAATCGTATATTGATATACAATCATTCATTCCAATCAGGTATATATGTAATGGAAATATTTGTGTTTTGGTTTATCATGAAGAGTGTGTGAGTTTTGCTTCAAAATGATTATGGAAATTCAAAATAATGTGTTTGGAAAGAAGTCTCATGAAAAGACCAGTCAAGAAACCCTGACAATACATGTGTTCTGAAGCAAGAAGTGGTGAAAGTTGAAACAAATGCTTATTAATTTGTGAACTTGTGGATGAAATGTATATCCTGTGATGTGCAAAAACTGAAGAAACAATAATGTACCAGTGTCGAATACAAATGAATGACAAATTACATATCATGTCCCATAGGACTCTACTTGCGTTGATGTTAGACTGGGTCAGTTACTGTTGAATAATTACGATTTGTATGCACCATTCACTGAAGTTAGTTTTCAGTACTAGGAAACAAATATGTATTTCAGGTGGATGAATATTTCTGATTATAATCTTGTGAAAAGTGGATTATAAATCCACATACATGAACATGAATGAATTTAGAGAGTGTATATTAGACACATATATTTCATATTTTGAAAAATTTGGAGAGTATATCTATATCTATATCTATATCTATACACACACACACACACACACACACACACACACAACTCACAGACATTAAAAAGTACCAATATAAATGCCAATCGAAATTCATCAGTAAATATGTATCATCCACAAATGCAAAAATATTTATTTTACTGAACATGAGTTAATGTATAATGTTTTTCTACTAGGACGCTCTCCTATAAGTTGAATTTTCATTTCCAACAGCATTTAGGAGGAGTGAACTTTTCTCACAATTTGTATCTGCCAAGACAGCCACATCACAAAAATGTACGTGTGATACCTGGTAGGATTCTATATATGCATATAAATATACATGTGTGAATAGACTACAGAAAAAGGAAACATGAATTCACATATTTGTTAAGTTTAAAACACATGGAGAATATTTCAAATAAATTTGACTAGATTTATAACTCCTACCTTATATAATGCAAATGTCAAATCCAACTATACAACATGTCTCCTCTGAAGTACTTGTATTTCTAATGTGTTGGGTTAATTTTCTCCATTATATTAGGATGAATAGTCTGAGTCTACTAGGTATGGGTTAGTGTCAGAAATTCAGTATTTCGAATTGAAAATTGTAAAATGAATCCAATGTGTATGTAAATATATGCTGCACAAATATCCTCCCGCTCTCATCCAGAACAATGCCTTGACATTACCTTCACCCCAAGTAAGACACAATTAGAGGAGAAGAGTTACAAAATCAGTGAATACATATCTGGAATGGAAAATGCTCAGGAGTTCACAACCTTGGAGGTGGTAGAGGAGTTTCCAAAACTAAGGGACAGGGTAAACACTCCACAAACATGGAGCTCTGCTGGCCTAAAAACTTTTTTGAGAAACTGCCTCTGAGCTTCCACACTTGAAATATATGTTGTTTTCAGGAGATTTGGATTCCTCTGTAGTGAGACCATCAAAGCTGGGTCTGCATCTATGTGACCTGGAGGACATGGTTTCTTATTTTCCAATGAACAAGATGAAGCAGTGCTGAATCCTCTCTTTGTAGGTAAACTGGGGCCACTGGGGACTAAGTGTCTCCCCGTGTGGACTGTGAAGCCATTTGGTCCTCTTCCACTTTTTGTGGTGTTTTTGCTGCTGCACTGTGAGTTTATTATTTGTTTCACAAAATACTATTAGCTAAACTGGGACACAGTGCTGGAGGGAGTTCTGTCACGTGTGGTGGGTCAGGGTCAGCAAGAGAATGCACCAACTAGGCTCCTATCTCTCACAGCTTGCCCCATTGCCCCCTTGTCCATATCAACCTGATTCTTAATTTTCCTCTGAAAACTCTCCATATAACAAGATGTCTTTACATGTAAGGGTCTGTTGGCTGCACCATGTCAGTTACAAGCCATTTGGAATCCAATGGTAGATCCACATGACCCTACCACGGGTGTTTTATCAATCACCGCCCCACCACTGCTCTACACCCACTACTCAGCAGGTTCCAAATTTCTGGCATCTCTGTTCTACACCATTTTCATGAAACTCAGTAAATCAAGGCACTGTCTGGTATACTCATGATCAGCAACAGGACATCCAATGTTTCTCCAGTGCCACCTTGTCATAGGAATTTCAAAAATTTCATGGTATTTATCTAGCCATTTTTCAAGCATGAAGTTGGAGGCACTGTGGGTTTCAGTTCATTCAGCCAACATTAAATGGTGAGGAAGCTCATTTCAATGAAATCTCTGGAGAACTCTCACAGGCATGGCTTCCAAAAGAGTGGACAAAAGGTCACATTAGGCCAGGCCCATTGAGGTCTACAATGTGAGGTCCATGTGTGTTTTGACTCTCAACTATGGCTGCCATTTCTTTAAGAATAAAATTATGTGATATCCTTGCTGAGATTCCCAGGCCTCTGTGGAAATCCACCCGGGGCCTAGGTCTCAGTTTCCAAGAGCGACTTTCATGCGTGGCCTCTTAAAATCCCAACAAAATTCATGGCAATGCTTCTCTGAGTTCAGTTCCAAAACCCAGTCTCTAAGGGGAATCACACCAGAGTTCAAGCCCACGTGGACCCAGTCATTTTTTCCAATGCCACACAAATGACCAAAATTAAAACCAAAACACTCCCACATGGCCCTCATCTTATTTCATATAGTCAATCATGTTAACCTCTGGCTGGAGGTTTCCATGAGGAGGGCAGCCAAAGACAGTGTCCAAAATCAGCTCATTGGCCCCTCATTTGCCTAAAGTCAGGGTAGCCTGGACACCGTTTCTGTGAACCAGGAGTGAACAAATAAGCCTGCCGTTAATACTTCTGTGTTTCTCCAATTTGAGTCCTACTGATTTTAGGTATAGATTCTTTAGGTGATTTAGAGTCATGTGAAAACACAAGCACCTCTGCAGGGCTTTGAAGAACTCATTTGACCCAAAGAATCCCTATTGTCATTTGATGGAGTGCAGGAACCTAACAGAGGAAGGCAAGAGACTTCATCCACAATGAATGAAATTTTTTGCCATTTTGTTTTTGGAAGCTCACATGGGATCATTCTTAATATCCATCAGGTGCTGAGAATCTAAGTCACAGCCACACACAGGCCCAAGAGGCTGATAAAGACACATCCCTTTCCAAAGCAATTAAGCAAAGAGCCACAGGTGAGGCCCATTCATTTCCATTTGAAAACTGTTTTCTTCAGGATTCACAAAGGGGTGGCCTGAGGCAAAGACCTTCCTGACATTCAGTGCAACACAACAATAAGTAAGCAAAAGGCCCAAAGCAGGGTTTCTGCACTGAGACTTTCCTGGTCACACTGATATCTGAGTTTTCTGAGATGCTCGCCATTCTCTTCAGCTATCCAGTACATGGCCATGTCACAGAGCTTGGAGGTGGTACATATTTTGGACACAAATCCATGAGCCTATTCTGGAGAGTGGCCAGAATTCAGGAAGAAAACTACAACTTAGAAAGATAGCAGGTGTTGCACATCGATAAGACAAGCTGCAGTCCATTCATATAATGGGCATGGGAAGATTTATACTAGACAGGACACATCCATTAATGCATTCTCTTTTCTAATGTCTACAACAACGGACACAGTGGGATACACAGAAAGAGAAACACTCACCGTGTCAAATGACTTACAAGAAACTGTCCACTCCAAACCAAACAAACCGCCTTTTCTATCTATTCTCAGAACATGAGACAAAACAACAAACCCACACCCACTCCCACAAAGGCACCTCCTTCCCCCAAGTAGGTCTGTGACTATCCGGAGTGTCCTCTGACTGGTGGGCCATACTATGTTCCCCCGAAATGGCCTGTCTTCTCTCAGATCTTGTTTCCTTGACCAACTCTGTGAAGATGTCAGGAAAAAGTGGTTAGCCACTACCTGTTTTCTCAGGAAAGGTCCATCTTCAGAGCTCTCCTGGCATTTGGCCATCCTCACATCATTAGGTACCAAGAAAACTGACTCTGTCCTTGGTAAATCCAAACAAGTGAGCCCACTGGGACTGGGACTGCGACTGCCTCTGTGTGCCTGGCTTCTTGGATACCAAGTTCAGAGAGTTCCATCACCAAGGAAATGAGGTATGTCACATTCTTTGGAACTGAATGAGGTCACTGCCTTGGCAAACACTTTGTCCCAACTGTTGTTTCCAAGGGTTACATAAGATGGAGGTTGCCCCTACTTCCTGTGACACTTTCATAAGGTAGAATGTATATCACCATTGGCACGCGGGAACAGCTCTCCACTCAGCCCTGGTTTGGTCAATCTTCTGTACAATAAGAAGAGAGAGAGGCAGAATCAGACACATCCCTTCATCCTGACCAGGTTGTTTGCCATGGAAGATGACTTTTGCTTCTCAGGTGCTTCATACCTGCCTACAACTTCTCCAGGTATCATTTGTGCATGGACATTTGAGGTTCTCATCAGGTGGAAGGTCCCCAACTTTCCTGTATTGTAAGAACCACTCTGTCCCTGCTCTTCTGTAAAATGATTGAGGGAATAGTGTATACTTGGGGTTAAAAACAGGTTTGATTTGGGTTACGAGTGATTCTGTGTTATGAATAATGGTATTGGGAACCTGCAATATTTACAAGAATATAGAGGTGAAATATAAGTAGGAAAACAGAAATCTAGGTATGATTTGAAGCCCAGAAGGGTTTTGCCCTTGATTGGGATACTTAGCTTTGAATGATGTTCTGCAAAGATGCCTCAGATAATTCGATATACAATGGCATAGGACCTTGTACATTGGATGATTGAATTTCGAAGAGAACATCCAGTCAAAAAGGGATATTCAGTAGGATTAGGAAGATAGTTGGTAGGTTTAGGAAGAAGAGTGAGTATAGGATATGGACCAAAAGTTCTTTAGCAATAGACTTTTGGTTGTAGAGTGAATGTAAATGTCAGCACATATGAAGAGTCAGTCACTATGTTGAACTGGGGAAAATATGTAGAAAAGCAGATATCAATAGAAACATTACGAAATCAGGCAAAGTATAAAGTGAGTGATAGAATTAGACATTTTCAACAGGGTTGAGTTTGAATATATAAAATAGGAAAAAAACAAATATGTAGTCACCAATAGGATTGACAATTGACAGCATTAGGCAACCTGGACATGGATGTTTTTAGAAATCCATGTTCACTTTCCATTTAGGCTTTGGTACAATCATAAGTGTGACCTTTCCATTTTTTGTCCAGAATATTACTGTGATAATGAGGTGACATGAGTATTTCTTTCACCATTTCTGGGAGCAATATATTGAAGATGTAAAATGAGAATCGGGGGTACAAAGAGGTGTAGCCTGTTTCTAGGAACATAGAGAAAAAGCATGAATAGACCATACTGTGAATAAATAATATAACTTTTTTGAACTTTAAATAATGAATTGAACTGATATCTGAAAAATTAAAGGAAATCGTATATTGATATACAATCATTCATTCCAACCAGGTATATATGTAATGGAAATATTTGTGTTTTAGTTTATCATGAAGAGTGTGTGAGTTTTGCTTCAAAATGATTATGGAAATTCAAAATAATGTGTTTGGAAAGAAGTCTCATGAAAAGACCAGTCAAGAAACCCTGACAATACATGTGTTCTGAAGCAAGAAGTGGTGAAAGTTGAAACAAATGCTTATTAATTTGTGAACTTGTGGATGAAATGTATATCCTGTGATGTGCAAAACCTGAAGAAACAATAATGTACCAGTGTCGAATACAAATGAATGACAAATTACATATCATGTCCCATAGGAGTCTACTTGCATTGATGTTAGACTGGGTCAGTTACTGTAGAATAATTAGGATTTGTATGCACCATTCACTGAAGTTAGTTTTCAGTACTAGGAAACAAATATGTATTTCAGGTGGATGAATATTTCTGATTATAATCTTGTGAAAAGTGGATTATAAATCCACATACATGAACATGAATGAATTTAGAGAGTGTATATTAGACACATATATTTCATATTTTGAAAAATTTGGAGAGTATATCTATATCTATATCTATATCTATACACACACACACACACACACACACACACACACACACACACAACTCACAGACCTTAAAAAGTACCAATATAAATGCCAATCGAAATTCATCAGTAAATATGTATCATCCACAAATGCAAAAATATTTATTTTACTGAACATGAGTTAATGTATAATGTTGTTCTACTAGGACGCTCTCCTATAGGTTGACATTTCATTTCCAACAGCATTTAGGAGGAGTGAACTCTTCTCACAATTTGTATCTGCCAAGACAGCCACCTCACAAAAATGTACGTGTGATACCTGGTAGGATTCTATATATGCATATAAATATACATGTGTGAATAGGCTACAGAAAAGGGAAACAAGAATTCACATATTTGTTAAGTTTAAAAACACATAGAGAATATTTCAATTAAAATTTGACTAGATTTATAACTCCTACCTTATATAATGCAAATGTCAAGTCCAACTATATAACATGTGTCCTCTGAAGTACTTGTATTTCTAATGTGTTGGGTTAATTTTCTCCATTATATTAGGATGAATAGTCTGAGTCTACTAGGTATGGGTTAGTGTCAGGGAATCAGTATTTCGAATGGAAAATTGGAAAATGAATCCAATGTGTATGTAAATATTTGCTGCACAAATATCCTCCTGCTCTCATCCAGAACAATGCCTTGACATTACCTTCACCCCAAGTAAGACACAATTTGAGGAGAAGAGTTACAAAATCAGTGAATACATATCTGGAATGGAAAATGCTCAGGAGTTCACAACCTTGGAGGTGGTAGAGGAGTTTCCAAAACTAAGGGACAGGGTAAACCCTCCACAAACATGGAGCTCTGCTGGCCTAAAAACTTTTTGAGAAACTGCCTCTGAGCTTCCACACTTGAAATATATGTTGTTTTCAGGAGATTTGGCTTCCTCTGTAGTGAGACCATCAAAGCTGGGTCTGCATCTATGTGACCTGGAGGACATGGTTTCTTATTTTCCAATGAACAAGATGAAGCAGTGCTGAATCCTCTCTTTGTAGGTAAACTGAGGCCACTGGGGTCTAAGTGTCTCCCCGTGTGGACTGTGAAGCCATTTGGTCCTCCTCCACTTTTTCTGGTGTTTTTGCTGCTGCACTGTGAGTTTGGTATTTGTTTCACGAAATACTAGGAGCTAACCTGGGACACAGTGCTGGAGGGAGTTCTGTCACGTGTGGTGGGTCAGGGTCTGCAAGAGAATGCACCAACTAGGCTCCTATCTCTCACAGCTTGCCCCATTGCCCCCTTGTCCATATCAACCTGATTCTTAATTTTCCTCTGAAAACTTTCCATATAACAACATGCCTTTACATATAAGGGTCTGCTGGCTACACCATGTCAGTTACAAGCCATTTGGAATCCAATGGTAGATCCACATGGCCCTACCACGGATGTTTTATCAAACACCTCCCCACCACTGCTCTAGACCCACTACTCAGCAGGCTCCAACTTACTGGCATCTCTGTTCTACACCATTTTCATGAAACTCAGTAAATCAAGGCACTGTCTGGTATACTCATGATCAGCAAAAGGACATCCAATGTTTCTCCAGTGCCACCTGGTCATAGGAATTTCAAAAATTTCATGGTATTTATCTAGCCATTTTTCAAGCATGAAGTGGGAGGCACTGTGGGTTTCAGTTCATTCAGCAAACATTAAATGGTGAGGAAGCTCATTTCAATGAAATCTCTGGAGAACTCTCACAGGCACGGCTTCCCAAAGAGTGGACAAAAGGTCACATTAGGCCAGGCCCATTGAGGTCTACAATGTGAGGTCCATGTGTGTTTTGACTCTCAACTATGGCTGCCATTTCTTTAAGAATAAAATCATGTGATATCCTTGCTGAGATTCCCAGGCCTCTGTGGAAATCCACCCGGGGCCTAGGTCTCAGTTTCCAAGAGCGACTTTCATGCCTGGCCTCTTAAAATCCCAACAAAATTCATGGCAATGCTTCTCTGAGTTCAGTTCCAAAACCCAGTCTCTAAGGGGAATCACACCTGAGTTCAAGCCCACGTGGACCCAGTCATTTTTTCCAATGCCACACAAATGACCAAAATTAAAACCAAAACACTCCCACATGGCCCTCATCTTATTCCATATAGTCAATCATCTTAACCTCTGGCTGGAGGTTTCCATGAGGGGTGCAGCCCAAGACAGTGTCTAAAATCAGCTCGTTGGCCCCTCATTTGCCTAAAGTCAGGGTAGCCTGGACACCGTTTCTGTGAACCAGGAGTGAACAAATAAGCCTGCCGTTAATACTTCTGTGTTTCTCCAATTTGAGGCCTACTGATTTTAGGTATCGATTCTTTAGGTGATTTAGAGTCATGCGAAAACACAAGCACCTCTGCAGGGCTTTGAAGATCTCATTTGACCCAAAGAATCCCTATTCTCATTTGAGGGAGTGCAGGAACCTAACAGAGGAAGGCAAGAGACTTCATCCACAATGATTGATATTTTTTGACATTTTGTTTTTGGAAGCTCACATGGGATCATTCTTAAGATCCATCAGGTGCTGAAAATCTAAGTCACAGCCACACACAGGTCCAAGAGGCTGATAAAGACACATCTCTTTCCAAAGCAATTAAGCAAAGAGCCACAGGTGAGGCCCATTCATTTCCATTTGAAAACTGTTTTCTTCAGGCTTCACAAAGGGGTGGCCTGAGGCAAAGACCTTCCTGACATTCAGTGCAACACAACAATAAGTAAGCAAAAGGCCCAAAGCAGGGTTTCTGCACTGAGAATTTCCTGGTCACACTGATGTCTGAGTTTTCTGACATGCTCGCCATTCTCTTCAGCTATCCAGTACATGGCCATGTCACAGAGCTTGGCGGTGGTACATATTTTGGACACAAATCCATGAGCCTATTCTGGAGAGTGGCCAGAATTCAGGAAGAAAACAACAACTTAGAAAGATAGCAGGTGTTGCACATTGATAAGACAAGCTGCAGTCCATTCATATATTGGGCAGGATGAATTATGGGAAGATTTATACTAGACAGGACACATTCATTAATGCATTCTCTTTTCTAATGTCTACAACAACGGACACAGTGGGATACACAGAAACACTCGCCGTGTCAATTGACTTACTAGAAACTGTCCACTCCAAACCAAACAAACCGCCTTTTCTATCTATTCTCAGAACATGAGACAAAACAACAAACCCACACCCACTCCCACAAAGGCACCTCCTTTCCCCAAGTAGGTCTGTGACTATCCGGAGTGTCCTCTGACTGGTGGGATTCTATATTCCCCCGAAATGGCCTGTCTTCTCTCAGATCTTGTTTCCTTGACCAACTCTGTGAAGATGTCAGAAAAAAGTGGTTAGCCACTACCTGTTTTCTCAGGAAAGGTCCAACTTCAGAGCTCTCCTGGCATTTGGCCATCCTCACCTCATTAGGTACCAAGAAAACTGACTCTGTCCTTGGTAAATCCAAACAAGTGAGCCCACTGGGATTGGGACTGGGACTGCCTCTGGGTGCCTGGCTTCTTGGATACCTAGTTCAGAGAGTTCCATCACCAAGGAAATGAGGTATGTCACATTCTTTGGAACTGAATGAGGTCACTGCCTTGGAAACCAGTTTGTCCTAACAGTTGCTTCCAAGGGTAACATAAGATGGAGGTTGCCCCTACTTCCTGTGACACTTTCATAAGGTAGAATGTATATCAACCATTGGCACCCGGGAACAGCTCTCCACTCAGGCCTGGTTTGGTCCATCTTCTCTACAATAAGAAGAGAGAGACTCAGATTCAGACACATCCCTTCATCCTGACCAGGTTGTTTGCCATGGAAGATGACTTTTGCTCTCTCAGGTGCTTCATACCTGCCTACAACTTCTCCAGGTATCATTTGTGCATGGACATTTGAGGTTCTCATCAGGTGGAAGGTCCCCAACTTTCCTGTATTGTAAGAACCACTCTGTCCCTGCTCTTCTGTAAAATGATTGAGGGAACAGTCTATACTTGGGGTTAAAAACAGGTTTGATTTGGGTTACGAGTGATTCTGTGTGATGAATAATGGTATTGGGAACCTGCAATATTTACAAGAGTATTGAGGTGAAATATAAGTAGGAAAACAGAAATCTAGGTATGATTTGAAGCCCAGAAGGGTTTTGCCCTTGATTGGGATACTTAGCTTTGAATGATGTTCTGCAATGATGCCTCAGATAATTCGATATACAATGGCATAGGACCTTGTACATTGGATGATTGAATTTCGAAGAGAACATCCAGTCAAAAAGGGATATTCAGTAGGAATAGGAAGATAGTCGGTAGGTTTAGGAAGAAGAGTGAGTATAGGATTTGGACCAAAAGTTCTTTAACAATAGACTTTCGGTTGTAGAGTGAATGTAAATGTCAGCACATATGAAGAGTCAGTCACTATGTTGAACTGGGGAAAATATGTAGAAAAACAGATATCAATAGAAACATTACAAAATCAGGCAAAGTATAAAGTGAGTGATAGAATTAGACATTTTCAACAGGGTTGAGTTTGAATATATAAATTAGGAAAAAAACAAATATGTAGTCACCAATTGGATTGACAATTGACAGCATTAGGCAACCTGGACATGGATGTTTTTAGAAATCCATGTTCACTTTCCATTTAGGCTTTGGTACAATCATAAGTGTGACCTTTCCATTTTTTGTCCAGAATATTACTGTGATAATGAGGTGACATGAGTATTTCTTTCACCATTTCTGGGAGCAATATATTGAAGATGTAAAATGAGAATCGGGGGTACAAAGAGGTGTAGCCTGTTTCTAGGAACATAGAGAAAAAGCATGAATAGACCATACTGTGAATAAATAATATAACTTTTTTGAACTTTAAATAATGAATTGAACTGATATCTGAAAAATTAAAGGAAATCGTATATTGATATACAATCATTCATTCCAACCAGGTATATATCTAATGGAAATATTAGTGTTTTGGTTTATTATGAAGAGTTTGTGAGTTTTGCTTCAAAATGATTATGGAAAATCAAAATAATGTGTTTGGAAAGAAGTCTCATGAAAAGACCAGTCAAGAAACCCTGACAATACATGTGTTCAGAAGCAAGATGATTAAAGTTGAAACAAATGCTTATTAATTTGTGAACTTGTGGATGAAATGTATATCCTGTGATGTGCAAAAACTGAAGAAACAATAATGTACCAGTGTCGAATACAAATGAATGACAAATTACATATCATGTCCCATAGGAGTCTACTTGCATTGATGTTAGACTGGGTCAGTTACTGTAGAATAATTAGGATTTGTATGCACCATTCACTGAAGTTAGTTTTCAGTACTAGGAAACAAATATGTATTTCAGGTGGATGAATATTTCTGATTATAATCTTGTGAAAAGTGGATTATAAATCCACATACATGAACATGAATGAATTTAGAGTGTGTATATTAGACACATATATTTCATATTTTGAAAAATTTGGAGAGTATATCTATATCTATATCTATATACACACACACACACACACACACACACACAACACTCACAGACATTAAAAAGTACCAATATAAATGCCAATCGAAATTCATCAGTAAATATGTATCATCCACAAATGCAAAAATATTTATTTTACTGAACATGAGTTAATGTATAATGTTGTTCTACTAGGACTCTCTCCTATAGGTTGAATTTTCATTTCCAACAGCATTTAGGAGGAGTGAACTCTTCTCACAATTTGTATCTGCCAAGACAGCCCTCTCACAAAAATGTACGTGTGATACCTGGTAGGATTCTATATATGCATATAAATATACATGTGTGAATCGGCTACAGAAAAGGGAAACAAGAATTCACATATTTGTTAAGTTTAAAAACACATGGAGAATATTTCAATTAAAATTTGACTAGATTTATAACTCTTACCTTATATAATGCAAATGTCAAGTCCAACTGTACAACATGTCTCTGGAGAACCTTTGGATGTCCTGTTGTTTATCATGAGTATACTAGACAGTGCCTTGATTGACTGTGTTTCATGAAAATGATCTAGAACAGACATGCCAGTAAGTTGGTGCCTGCTGAGTAGTGTGCCTAGAGCAGTGGTGTGTATGTGTGTCATAATACATCTCTGATGTGGCCATATGGATTTGCCATTGGCTTCCAAGTGGCTTGTGACAGACATGGTGAGGCCAGCAGACACTAATATGTAAGGGCGTCTTGTTATATGGAGCGGTTTCATGGCAATGTTAAGAATCAGGTTGCAATAGACAAGGGAAAAAGCTATGTGGGATTGAAGCCTGGTTGGTGCATTCTCCTGCAGACCCTGACCCACCACATGTGGCAGAACTCCATCCAGCACTGTGTCCCTTTTGAACTCCTTGTATTTCGTGAAGCAAATACCAAACTCCCAATGCAGGAGAAAGAAAAACCATGAAAACGTGGAGGATGACCAAATGGCTTCACAGCCCAGATGGGGAGAGACTTAGCACACACTGGTCACATTTTACTTAAAAGAGAGAATTCACCACTGCTGCCTCATGTTCATTAGAAAATAAGAAACCATGTCCTCCAGGTCACATAGAATCAGACCCAGCTTTGATGGTCTCATGACAAAGGAAGCTAAAGCTCCTGAAAACAACATATATTTCAAGTGCCCAACCTCAGAGGCAGTTTATCAAGAAGTCCTTTAGGCCAGCAGAGCTCCATGTTTGTGGAGTTTTTAACCTGTCCCTTACTTATGGAAACTTCTCTACCACATCCAAGGTTGTGAACTCATGAGCATTTTCCATTCCAGTTATATATTCACAGATTTTATAACTCTTCTCCACTAATTGTGTCTTACTTGGGGCGAAGGTAATGTCAAGGCATTGTTCTGGATGAGAGAGGGAAAATATTTTGTGTAGCACATATTTGATAGACATTGGATTCTTTTTCCTCTTTTCCATTCAAAATACTGAATCCCTGACACTAACACATACCCTACTAGACTCTGACTACTAATCCTAATATGATGGAGAAAAATAACCCAAATAGAACAGAAATACAAGCAGGTCAGAGGAGGCATGAACTTTTCTTTTGCATAATAAATGGTAGGTGTTATAAATCTAGTGAATTTTTATTTGGAATAGTTTTTCATGTGTTTTTAAAATTAACAAATATGTGAATCCCTGCCTCCCTTTCTCTGTAGCCTATACAGCACATGTATTCTTATATGTACATATAGAATCCTACCTGGTATCACACGTACATTTTTGTGAGGTTGCTGACTCGGCAGATATAAATTGTGTGAAGAGACTACCCCTCTTAAACGCTGTTGGAACTAAAAATTCAACCTATGGGTGAGCTTCCTAGTACAACAACATTATACATAATTCCATGTTCAGTAAAGTATATATTTTTGCATCAGTAGATGTTATATATTTCATTATAAATTTCATTTGGCATATATTGCTACTTTTTTATGTTTCTCTGTGTGTTTTTTTGGTATATATATATATATATATATATATATATATATATATATATATATACTCTCCTGATTTATCAAAACATGAATATATGTGTCTTATATACACTCTCTACATTCATACATTCATTCATGTTCATGCATGAGGAAATATAATCAACTTTTCTCAAGATTATTATTGGAAATATTCATCCAACTGAAATACATATTTGTTTCTTTGTACTGACAACTCACTTCTGTGAATGGTGCATACAAATCCTAATAATTCTACAGTATCTGACCCAGTTTAACATCAATGCAAGTAGATTCCTATGGGACATGATGTGTATTTTGACGTTCATTTATATTCAACACTGCTACATTAATATTTCTGCAGTTTTTGCACATCATAGGATATATATTTCATCCACAAGTTCACAACTTTATAGGTATTTTTTCACTTTTAATCATTTCCTGCTTCAGAACACATGTATTCCTCCCGGTTTCTTGACTGGTCTTTTCATGAGACTTCTCTGCAAACACATTTTTTTAAATTTCATAATCAGTTTTGAAGCAAAACTCACACACTTTTCATGATAAACCATAAATCTAATATCACCATTAGAAGCATAACTGTTTGGAATGGATGATTGTATATCAATATTAGGTTTCCTGTATATTTTCAGAAATCAATTCAATCCATTATTTAAAGTTCGAACCAGGTATATTATTTATTCACAGTATGGTCTATTCATGCATTATCTCTATATTCATAGGCACAAGGTACACCTATTTGTACCCCCAATTAATTTATACGTCTTCAAAATATTGCTTTCCTACATATTTTACCCAGTTCATCATTGTGACTGACTCTTCACATGTGCTGACATTTACATTCACACTCTACCTGAAACCCTATTGCTAAAGAACTTTTGGTCCAAATCCTATACTCACTCTTTTATCTAAACCTACCGACTATTTTCCTAATCCTACCGAATATCCCTTTTTGACTGGATGTTCTCTTCCACATTCAATCATCCAAATTCGAAGGTCCTATGCCATAGTATATTGATTTAACTGAGACAACTGTGCAGGACATAAATCAATGCTAAGTATCCCAATCAAGGGCCCAATTCCCTTCTGGGCTTCAAAACTTACCTAGATTTCTGTTTTCATACTTATATTTCACCTATATATTCTTATAAATATCGCAGGTTCCTAATACAAATATTCATTCCAGAGAATGATTCCTAACCCAAATTGAACATGTTATTAACCCTAACCATATACTTTTCCCTCAATCTAATTTTACAGAAGAGCAGGGACAGAGTTGGTCTTACAATACAGGAATATAGGCGATCTTCCAGCTGCTGAAAACCTAAAAGGTCCATGCTGAAATGATCCTTGGAGAAGATGTAGGCAGCTATGAAAGACATGAGAGAGCAAAAGTCATCTTCCATGGCAAACAACCTGGTCAGGTTGATGGGATGTGTCTGAATTAGCCTCTCTCTTCCTAATGTAGAGAAGATGGACCAAACCATGCCTGTGTGGAGAGCTGTTCCCCGGTGCCTATGGTTGATATACCATTCTAACATATGAATGAGTCACAGCAAGTAGAGGCAGCCTCCATCTTTGGGAACCATGTAAGCAACTGTTAAAACAAAGTGGTTTCCAAGGCAGTGACTTCATTCAGATCTTGAAGAAAGTGACATCACCTTACAGTTTTGGTAATGAAAGTCTGTGATCTTGGGATCCAGGAAACCAGGCACAAAGAGTCAAACCCACTCCATGTCCCAGTGGGCTAACTTGTTTGGATTTAACAAGACAGAGTCACTCTTTCTTTGTACCTACTGATGTGAGAACAGCCAAATGCCTGGAAACTATGAAGACTGGCCTTTCCAGAGAAAGCAGGTAGTTTCTCACCATGGGCTCCTGACAACTTCACACAGTTGGCCAAAGAGACCAGATTGGAGACAGGACACGCCATTTTGGGGGAACATAGTATGGCCCACAAGTCAGAGGACACTCCGGATAGTCACAGACCTACTTGGGGAAAGGAGGTGACTTTTTGGGTGTGAGTGTGAGTTTGTGGTTTTGTCTCATGTTCTGAGAATAGTTAGGAAAGCTGGTTTGTTTGTTTTGGAGTGGACTGTGTCTAGTAAGTCCTTTGACAACGTGAGTGTTTCTGTGTCTATATATCATACTGTGTCCATGATTGTAGACATTAGAAAAGAGAATGAATCAATGGATGTGTCCTGTCTACGAGAAAGCTTCAAAGCATTCAACCTGTGCAATTTATGAATGGACTTCAGGTTGCCATATGGATGGGCAACTCCTGCCATCTTTCTAAATTCCTGTTTTCTTCCTGAATTTTGGACACTCTCCAGAATACGCTCATGATTTGGTGTCCAAGATATGTACCACCTCCATCTCTGTGACATGGCCATGTACTGGATAGCTGATGGGAATGGCGAGTATCTCAGAAAACTCAGATATCAGTATGCCCAAGAAAGTCTCAGTGGAGAAACCCTACTTTGGGCCTTTTGCTTACCTATTCTGTTGCCCTGAATGTCAGGAAGGTCTTTGCCTCAGGCCACACTTTGTGAAGCCTGCAGAAAATAGTTTTCAAATGAAAAAGAATGGTCATTACCTGTGCCTCTTTGCTTAATTGCTTTGGAAATGGATGTTTCTGAATCCGCCTCTCAGCCCTATGTGAGGCTGTGGCTTAGATTCACAGCACATGATGGGTCTAAAGAAAAATCCCATGTGTGCATCCCAAACCAAAATGGACAAAAGAGCTGTCAGAGTGGTTCTTACAATACAGGAAAGTTGGGTACCTTCCACCTGATGAGAACCTCAAATGTCCATGCACACATGATACCTGGAGAAGTTGTAGGCAGGTATGAAGCACCTGAGAGAGCAAAAGTCATCTTCCATGGCAAACAACCTGGTCAGGATGAAGGGATGTGTCTGAATCTGAATCTCTATCTTCTTATTGTAGAGAAGATGGACCAAACCAGGCCTGAGTTGAGAGCTGTTCCCGGGTGCCAATGGTTGATATACATTCTACCTTATGAAAGTGTCACAGGAAGTAGGGGCAACCTCCATCTTATGTTACCCTTGGAAGCAACTGTTAGGACGAAGTGGTTGCCAAGGCAGTGACCTCAATCAGTTCCAAAGAATGTGACATACCTCATTTCCTTGGTGATGGAACTCTCTGAACTTGGTATCCAAGAAGCCAGGCACCCAGAGGCAGTCCCAGTCCCAGTCTCAGTGGGCTCACTTGTTTGGATTTACCAAGGACAGAGTCAGTTTTCTTGCTACCTAATGATGTGAGGATGGCCAAATGCCAAGACAGCTCTGAAGATGGACCTTTCCTGAGAAAACAGGTAGTGGCTAACCACTTTTTCCTGACATCTTCACAGAGTTGGTCAAGGAAAAAAGGTCTGAGAGAAGACAGGCCATTTCGGGGGAACATAGTATGGCCCACCAGTCAGAGGACACTCCGGATAGTCACAGACCTAATTGGGGGAAGGAGGTACCTTTGTGGGAGTGGGTTTGGGTTTGTTGTTTTGTCTCATGTTCTGAGAATAGATAGGAAAGGCGGTTTGTTTGGTTTGGAGTGGACAGTTTCTAGTAAGTCATTTGACACGGCGAGTGTTTCTGTTTCTGTGTATCCCACTGTGTCTGTTGTTGTAGACATTAGAAAATAGAATGCATTAATGGATGTGTCCTGTCTAGTATAAATCTTCCCATAATTCATCCTGCCCAATATATGAATGGACTGCAGCTTGTCTTATCGATGTGCAACACCTGCTATCTTTCTAAGTTGTTGTTTTCTTCCTGAATTCTGGCCACTCTCCAGAATAGGCTCATGGATTTGTGTCCAAAATATGTACCACCGCCAAGCTCTGTGACATGGCCATGTACTGGATAGCTGAAGAGAATGGCGAGCATCTCAGAAAACTCAGATATCAGTGTGACCAGAAAAATCTCAGTGCAGAAACCCTGCTTTGGGCCTTTTGCTTACTTATTGTTGTGTTGCACTGAATGTCAGGAAGGTCTTTGCCTCAGGCCACCCCTTTGTGAAGCCTGAAGAAAACAGTTTTCAAATGGAAATGAATGGGCCTCACCTGTGGCTCTTTGCTTAATTGCTTTGGAAAGGGATGTGTCTTTATCAGCCTCTGGGACCTGTGTTTGGCTGTGACTTAGATTCTCAGCACCTGATGGATCTTAAGAATGATCCCATGTGAGCTTCCAAAACCAAAATGGCAAAAAATTTCATTCATTGTGGATGAAGTCTCTTGCCTTCCTCTGTTAGGTTCCTGCACTCCATCAAATGAGAATAGGGATTCTTTGGGTCAAATGAGTTCTTCAAAGCCCTGCAGAGGTGCTTGTGTTTTCGCATGACTCTAAATCACCTAAAGAATTGATACCTAAAATCAGTAGGGCTGAAATTGGAGAAACAAAGAAGTATTAAAAGCAGGCTTATTTGTTCACTCTTGGTTCACAGAAACGGTGTCCAGGCTACCCTGACTGTAGGCAAATGAGGGGCAAAGGAGCTGATTTTGGACACTGTCTTGGGCTGTGCCCCTCATGGAAACCTCCAGCCAGAGGTTAAGATGATTGACTATATGGAATAAGATGAGGGCCATGTGGGAGTGTTTTGGTTTTGATTTTGGTCATTTGTGTGGCATTGGAAAAAATGACTGGGTACACGTGGGGTTGAACTCTGGTGTGATTCCCCTTAGAGACAGGGTTTTGGAAATGAACTCAGAGAAGCATTGCCATGAATTTTGTTGGGATTTTAAGAGGCCACGCATGAAAGTCGCTCTTGGAAACTGAGACCTAGGCACCGGGTGGATTTCAACAGAGGACTGGAAATCTCAGCAAGGATATCACATGATTTTATTCTTAAAGAAATGGCAGCCATAGTTGAGAGTCAAAACACACATGGACCTCACATTGTAGACCTCAATGGGCCTGGCCTAATGTGACCTTTTGTCCACTCTTTGGGAAGCCGTGCCTGTGAGAGTTCTCCAGAGATTTCATTGAAATGAGCTTCCTCACCATTTAATGTTTGCTGAATGAACTGAAATCCACAGTGCCTCCAACTTCATGCTTGAAAAATGGCTAGATAAATACCATGAAATTTTTGAAATTCCTATGACCAGGTGGCACTGGAGAAACATTGAATGTCCTGTTGCTGTTCATGATTATACCAGACAGTGCCTTGATTTACTGAGTTTCATGAAAATGGTGTAGAACAGAGATGCCAGTAAGTTGGAGCCTGCTGAGTAGTGGGTCTAGAGCAGTGGTGGGGAGGTGTTTGATTAAACATCCGTGGTAGGGCCATGTGGATCTACCATTGGATTCCAAATGGCTTGTAACTGACATGGTGCAGCCAGCAGACCCTTATATGAAAGGCATATTGTTATATGGAGAGTTTTCAGTGGAAAATTAAGAATCAGGTTGATATGGACAAGGGGGCAATGGGGCAAGCTGTGAGAGATAGGAGCCTAGTTGGTGCATTCTCTTGCAGACCCTGACCCACCACACGTGACAGAACTCCCTCCAGCACTGTGTCCCAGTTTAGCTCCTAGTATTTCGTGAAACAAATACCAAACTCACAGTGCAGCAGCAAAAACACCACAAAAAGTGGAAGAGGACCAAATGGCTTCACAGTCCACACGGGGAGACACATAGTCCGCAGTGGCCTCAGTTTACCTACAAAGAGAGGATTCAGCACTGCTTCATCTAGTTCATTGGAAATAAGAAACCATGTCCTCCAGGTCACATAGATGCAGACCCAGCTTTGATGGTCTCACTACAAAGGAAGCCAAATCTCCTGAAAACAACATATATTTCAAGTGCAAAACTCAGTGGCAGTTTCTCAAAAAGTTTTTAGGCCAGCAGAGCTCCACGTTTGTGGAGTGTTTACCCTGTCCCTTAGTTTTGTAAACTGCTCTACCACCTCCAAGGTTGTGAACTCCTGAGCATTTTGCATTCCAGATATGTATTCACTGATTTTGTAACTCTTATCCTCTAATTGTGTCTTACTTGGGGTGAAGGTAATGTCAAGGCATTGTTCTGGATGAGTGCAGGAGGATATTTGTGCAGCATATATTTACATACACATTGGATTCATTTTCCAATTTTCCATTCGAAATACTGAATCCCTGACACTAACCCATACCTAGTAGACTCAGACTATTCATCCTAATATAATGGAGAAAATTAACCCAACACAATAGAAATACAAGCACTTCAGAGGAGACATGTTGTATTGTTGGACTTGACATTTGCATTATATAAGGTAGGAGTTATAAATCTAGTCAAATTTTAATTGAAATATTCTCCATGTGTTTTTAAACTTAACAAATATGTGAATTCTTGTTTCCCTTTTCTGTAGCCTATTCACACATGTATATTTATATGCATATATAGAATCCTACCAGGTATCACACGTACATTTTTGTGAGGTGGCTGCCTTGGCAGATACAAATTGTGAGAAGAGTTCACTCCTCCTAAATGCTGTTGGAAATGAAAATTCAACCTATAGGAGAGCGTCCTAGTAGAACAACATTATACATTAACTCATGTTCAGTAAAATAAATATTTTTGCATTTGTGGATGATATATATTTACTGATGAATTCGATTGGCATTTATATTGGTACTTTTTAATGTCTGTGAGTGTTGTGTGTGTGTGTTTGTGTGTGTGTGTGTGTGTGTATAGATATAGATATAGATATAAATATAGGTATTGATATAATCTCCAAATTTTTCAAAATATGAAATATATGTGTCTAATATACCCTCTCTAAATTCATTCATGTTCATGTATGTGGATTTATAATCCACTTTTCACAAGATTATAATCAGAAATATTCATCCACCTGAAATACATATTTGTTTCCTAGTACTGAAAACTAACTTCAGTGAATGGTGCATACAAATCCTAATTATTCTACAGTAACTGACCCAGTCTAACATCAATGCAAGTAGACTCCTATGGGACATGATATGTAATTTGTCATTCATTTGTATTCGACACTGGTACATTATTATTTCTTCAGTTTTTGAACATCATAAGATATACATTTGCCAAGGCAGTGACCTCATTCAGTTCCAAAGAATGTGACATACCTCATTTCCTTGGTGATGGAACTCTCTGAACTTTGTATCCAAGGAGCCAGGCAACCAGAGACAGTCCCAGTCCCAGTCCCAGTGGGCTCACTTGTTTGGATTTACCAAAGATAGAGTCAGTCATTCTTGGTACCTACTGAAGTGAGGATTACCAAATGCCTGGAGAGCTCTGAATAGGGAGCTTTCCTGAGAAAGCAGGTAGTGGCTCTCCACTTTTTCCTTACAACTTTACAGAGTTGGCCAAGGAAAACAGATCTGAGAGAGGACAGGCCATTTCGGAAGAACAGAGTATGGCCACCAGTCAGAGGACACTCTGGTTAGTCATACACCTATGGGGAAGGAGGTGCCTTTTTGGGAGTGGGTGTGGGTTTGTGGTTTGTCTCATGTTCTGAAAATAGGTAGGAATGGCGGTTTGTTTGTTTTGGAGTGAACTGTTTCCGGTAAGTCGTTTGAAGAGGTGAGTGTTTCCATGTCTGTGTATCCCACTGTGCCTGTGGTAGTAGACATGAGAAAAGAGAATGCAGCAATGGATGTGTCATGTCTAGTATAAAGCTTCCCAGCATTCATCCTGCCCAATTTTTGAATGGAGTGTGGCTTGCCTTATGCACGGGCAACACCTAATACCTTCCTAAGTCCCTGTTTTCTTCCTGAATTCTGGCCACTCTCTAGAATAGGCTCATGGTTATGTGTCCAAGATATGTACCAAATCCAAGGTCTTTGACATGGCCATGTACTGGATACCTGAATGGAATGGCCAGCATCTCAGAAAACTCAGATATCAGTGTGACCAGGAAAGTCTCAGTGGAGATACCCTGCTTTGGGCCTTTTGCTTACCTATTGTTCTGTTGCCCTGAATATCAGGAAGGTCTTTGTCTCATGCAACCCCTTTGTTAAGCCTGAAGAAAACAGTTTTCAAATGGAAATGAATGTGCATCACCTCTGGCTCTTTGCTTAATTTCATTGGAAAAGGATGTGTCTGATTCAGGCCCTTTGCCCTGTTTTGGGCTGTGACTTAGATTCTCAGCACCTGATGGATGTAAAGAAAGATCCCATATGTGCATCTAAACCAAAATGGAAAAACGTTCAATCAATGTGCATGAATTATATTGCCTTCCTTTGTTAGGTTTCTGAAATCCATCATGTCAGAATAGGGATTCTTTGGGTGAAATGAGTTCTTCAAAACTTGCAGAGGGGCTTGGCTTTTTTCATGACTCCAATTTACAAAAAGAATCTAGACCCCACAGTCAGAGAGCCTCAAATTGGAGAAGCGAAGCAGTATTAAGGGGCAGGCCTAGTTGATCACTCCTGGTTCACAGGAAGGGTGTCCAAGCCACCCTGTCATTCGGCAAATGAGGGGCAAGGGAGCTTATTTTGGACACTGTCTTGGGATGTGCCTCTCATGAAAACCTCCATCCAGATGTTATGATGAGTATCTTTATGGTAGAAGATGAGGGCCATGTAGGAGTGTTTTGGTTATAATTGTGGTCATTTGTGTGGCAGTTGGAAGAGATGACTGGGTAAACCTGGGCTTGAATTCTGCTGTGATTCCCCAGAGAGTCTGAGTTCTGGAACTGACCTCAGAGAAGTATTGACATGAATTGTGTTGGGATTTTAGGAGGCCAGGAATGAGAGTTGCCATTGGAACCTGGGATCAAGGCCCAGAGTGGCTTTCCACAGAACACTGGGAATCACAGCCAGGATATTACATGATTTTATTCTGAAAGGCTTGGCAGGCATAATTGAGATTCAAAACACACTTGGACCTCGCTTTGTAGACCTCAATGGGCCTGGCTTCATGTGACTTTTTGGCCACTCTTTGGGTAGACTTGCCTGTGAGAGTGCTCCAGAGATTTCCCTGAAATTAGCTTCCTCACCATTTAATGGTTCCTGAATGAATTGAAACCAACATTGCCTCCAAATGCATCTGTGAAAAAATGCTAGATAATTACCATGAAATTTTAGAAATTCCGATGACCAGCTGGCACTGGAGCACCTTTAATGTCCTGTTGATGATCATGAGTATAACAGACAGGGCCTTGATTGACGGGGTTTTATGAAAATGGTGTAGAACAGAGATGCCAGTAAGTTGGGGCCTGGTAAGTAGTGGGCCTAGGGCTGTGTTATGCAAATGTGTGATAAAACATCTGTGGTGGGGCCATGTGGATCTTTCATTGGCTTCCAAATGGCTGTGACTGACATGGTGCAACCATCACACCCATATATGTAAAGGCATATTTTTATATGGAGAGGTTTCAGAGCAATGTTCAGTATCATGTTGCTATTGTCAAGGGGGCAAGCTACTTGAGATAGAACCCTGGTTGGTGCATTCTCCTGGAGACCCTGCCAACCACACCTGACAGAACTCCCTTCAGCACTGTGTCCCATTTGAACTCGTTGTATTTCATGAAGCAAATACCAAACTCCCAGTGCAGCAGCAAGAAACACCACGAAAATTGGAGGATGACCATTGGTTTCACAGTCTACACGGGAAGACCCTTAGGCCTCAGTGCCAATGTTTACCTACAAAAAGAGAATTCATCACTGCTGCCTCATTTTTATTTGAAAATAAGTAACCATTTCCTCCAGGTCACATAGATGCAGATCCAGCTTTGATGGTTTCACTACAAATAAAGCTAAAGCTCCTGACAACAACATATATTTCAAGTGCCCAACCTCAGAGGCAGATTCTCAAAAAGTCTTTTGGCCAGCAGAGCTCCATGTTTGTGGAGTGTTTACCCTGTCTCTTACTTTTGGAAACTCCTCTACCACCTCCAAAGATGTGAAATCTGGAGCATTTTCCATTCTAGATATGTATTCACAGATTTTCTAACTCTTCTCCTCTAATTGTGTCTTACTTGGGGCGAAGGTAATGTCAAGGCATTGTTCTGGAGGAGAGTGGGAAGATTTTTCCGTAGCATATATTTGCATACACATTGGATTCAGTGTCCTATTTTCAATTCAAAATACTGAATACCTGACTCTAACACATACCCTACCAGACTCTTACTACTAATCCTAATATGATGGAGAAAAATAACCCATAAAGAATAGAAATACAAGCAGTTCAGAGTAGGCATGGTGTATAGATGGACTTGCCTTTTGCATGATACCGAGTTGGAGTTATAAATCTAGTCAATTGTTTGTTGAAATAGTTGTCCTAGTATTTTTAAGGTTAACAAATATGTGAATTCCTGTCTCCCTTTCTCTGTATTCTTATATGCACATATAGATTCCTATCTGGTACCACACGTACATTCTTGTGAGGTGGCTGACTTGGCAGATACAAATTGTTAGAAGAGATCACTCCTACTAAACCCTGTTGGAACTGAATATTCAACCTATGGGTGAGCTTGCTAGTTGAACAGCATTATACATAAATCCATGTTCAGTAAAATGAATATTTTTAGATCTGTGGATGGTATATATTTTATAATGAATTTTGATTGACATATATATTGCTACTTTTTTGTCTGTGTGTGTGTTTTATGTATATGTATATATACACTCTCCAGATTTTTCAAAATATGAAATATATGTGTCTTATATTCACTCCCTAAATTCATTCATGTTCATGTATGTGGATTTATAATCAACTATTCACAAGATTATTCTCAGAAATATTCATCCACCTGAAATTTGCCCAATGCTCTCAAATGTCAATCCTATTTGTGACTACATATTTGTTTCTTCCTAAGATTATATATTTAAACTCAACCCTGTTCAAAATGTCTAATCCTATCACTCACTTTATACTCTGCCTGATTTTGTAATGTCTATATTGATATATGCTTTCCTACATATTTTCCCCAGTTCATCATTGTGACTGACTCTTCACCTGTGCTGACATTTACATTCACTCTCTAATCAAAATCCTATTGCTAAGAAACTTTTGTTCCAAATCTTATACTCACTCTTCTTCCTAAACTTATTGACTATCTTCCTAATGCTACAGACTATCCCTTTTTGACTGGATGTTCTCTTCTACATTTAATCATCCAAGTAAATGTGGTGCGAGCTTCAGAGGAGGAGACTACCAACAGACTATCTCATGCAACATCAAAGGGTTTATTGGGTGTCCAGCATGCTGGGGTTCAGAGCTCACCTGAATAGAGCAGATAGCCCTGAGAATAGCTGAAGTAGAGCTTATATACTTTCCCTGGAGAGGGAAGGGAGGGAATTGTATTGATGGGTCAGGGCGAGTGGGCGGTTTGCATGCAACTTGGAGAGGGAGTATATTCTGCAATTTGGCAGCTGGGGATAGAACATTCTGGGAACAAGATTTGCAAACATTTCTCAAGATTTCAACAGTGTTCTGTTAAGCATACAGAAAAACAAGATGTGACAAGTACCTATTTTATTAATATTTCATTCCCCACTTCTTCTTCTGGCTAATTTTAATCATAAAAATGATCATTGGAGGGTGTCACATTCAATGTCTGCTAGTGGGGTATTACCATAAGTTTAACTCCTCCAATTTGAGCCTGGAGAAAAGACATTACACGGTTGAGCAAACAGGGTTTTATAGTTAGCAATAATATGAGGATTATTATTGGACCGGCCAGGGTTGATAAAAACGTAGTTAACCAGGGGGACTGTGTGAACCAAGACTCAAGCCACCCTTTTTGGGCCTCTCTCACTTGTTGATGCTCTTCAAGGTGTCTTTTAAATTTACTCATAGATTTTATTACAACTCCAGTATAGTCAGCATAAAAACAACATTCTTCCCTCAATGCAGCACAAAGGCCCCCTTCTCTAATGAAGAGGAGGTCCAACCCTCAATTGTTCTGTAAAACAACTTCAGAGAGAGAGGTTAAAGTTTCATGCAAAGCCCTGAAGGAGGTTTCTAATATCTTACTTTTGCTCTATTGCTGCTTCTAATTGGGTCATCTTTTGTGTCCCATGGACAATGCCACTGGTTCCTCTTCCCACCCATGCAGCAACTCCTATTCCTAATAGGATGGCTAAAGTGAGGGATATATGTTCCCAGTGGAACCGGTTTTATGCCCCCCTATTTGATCCTCAAATGAACCTGCGTCATGATAGAGCACTCTGGGAAACATCTGCACCATTACACAATTTATCACATATCTTGATCATTTCATGAAAACATAAACGATGTTTAAGTATATAGAATTATGCTGTTGTAGGCACTGACAAAGCAAGGCACCTAAGATAGCACTCAAGAGAGGGAAACAGTCCTATTTGGTTGCAACCGGATTCAGAGGGCATTGCTTCTATTGTAATCAATTAATCCCCTGAAACTCAAGTTTAGGTAGTTTCAGAAATTTGTACCCAACATATAAGGGATGGGGCTCAGAAGTTCACAGTCTTCAGAAGTTTAAAAAAGCAGTATTTGTTTCTGTTTTTTCTTCTGTTCTGGGCAAGTTAACTTTTCAAGGACACCTGGGAGGAGGAGAGCTTTTTCTTCCCTTTCTTTTTTTCCCCCTGCCAGCTGTTACCATGGAGCCCGGTTGGTAATTTCTTTATCTTAGAAATGTAGCCATCTCTGTGAAGCCCCAGCTGAAGGCCAGAGGACTTGTTCACATATTTTGTGAAAAACTAGTTAGGGGTTGTCTAGCTTAGAAGTACTGAGATTTTTAGCCAGTGGCCAAGTAGAACAGGGCAATACAAAAGAGAATGTTTATCTACATTAAAGTCTTTATTGGGACTGTTTGGCTGAAAGTTCAAAACTCAGCCATGGTGAAGACTTCTGAAGAAGGTCATTTAAGACTTTTCTGTGGACCTGGTACAGAGGGGGAAAGACGGGGACGTTGGGGCTGAGAGCACCTCCGAGGATCTGTGAATGAGGGAAAAGAGAGATGTAAAAGAATAATGCGAAAGGGTATTGGGAATTTCCTAGCAGCAAACTTGAGCAGTAGATCAGGTAGAGCAGAGTGAAAGACGGGAGTGAGGATCCCAAAATCCTGTGAGGGACTTTAAATTTTAGTAACCTGTTTTGAGTGATGACAAAGCAACTTTAAAGGCCAATTATATTACATCTTGGATAAGGGTCTCAGGGCTCTCCTCAGCTCGTTTGAGCATTGGGTTAGCTGGTAAGAGGACCTGGTGGGACCCGGTGAGGGCACTGACAGGAGATGAGAGGAATGAGTCGGTGGAGCGGTACCTATGTACCTGCTACCTCAGCAAGGGGGCGATGGTCAGAGAACTGGTGGAGCTTTGGGTTTCTGATCTTGTTATTGGAGGGGAGAAATCAAGTTGCTGAGATGGGAGTGACAGCAGAGGGTCTGGAGCAGAAGGCTGAGGATAATGATTTATTGGAGAAGCATAGTTCAGGATGTGAGTGACGGAGGGAAAAGGCTTCCACATAGGGGAATTTCCTTTCACTCTTTTGAGCACTTGCAGAAGTCAAAAAGGTCACGCAAAATTTGAGGATCTAGAGACCCCTCTGGGTGCCATAGTTTTTGGTTGTCTAATTGGTAATGTGGCCAATGCTGTGTACTGAATTTGATGAAGAATTGGGGTTCCATCAGGCAGCCCCTGTATGCACACATTCCCATGACATACAGAAAAAGTCGGCTTTTCCCCCACACAGCCGTTACTCTTTGTGGCTTTGATAGTCTGCCAGGCAGACTTAGTAATCTAGACTAGCCAACCTGCATCTGGCTTGCGTGTCCCTACATCCATAATGTTTGTTTCCATTATCTATGGTACAGAAGGGATTTAATGGTATTTTAGTGGGATCCTCTTCATCAGTGATATCACAATAGGAAATACCTATAGCCAGCTAACAAATGTCTGGGTGGAGAGATGGCCACCAGGTCCCTAAGGGGGCTGTATGCGAGATATGCCATACTTCTTTTCCAGTAGGATTTGTGATCAGCCATCACTGCTTAATGGGCTGATGAGGGTTAGGACTACTTGTAGCCAAGGTGAGAGTATATAACCTTATTCACATTGCGAATACACAATTTGAAACTGTTACCAGTCTTTTTCAGTTTCCAGAAAGATTCTGTACAGGGAGCAGGCTTGAGATGAGAGGCATGGATCCTGGAAGTGATTCTGTTTACGTTTACCACTGTAGGTGTTATAATAGCACCTGGTATGGTCCTTTTCAGCGGGGTACCAGGGATGACACCTGATATCATCTTACATAGATGAAATCTCTTACTTGATATGGATGTGGAATCCCCTGGTTCCCAGTTGGGTAGGCAGTGGCCAGCTGTTTTCACAGGTATTACTGAGTTCTTTCAAGATCTTTAAGTCTGTCAAGCAAGGGGGTGTGGAAAGGATCTTTAGGTCTTACAGTTGGGCTTAGGTCCCCTACTGGAGGAGGGCCACCATAAAGAATTTCACACGTGGTAAGGTTACTCAAAGAAACAAAGGGATTTTTTCTTGCATGAAATATTGCATAAGGCAGGAGCATAGTCCAATCCTATACTGGTCTCTAAGCTTAATTTCGTTAAGGTCTCTTTAATGGTTCTATTCATTCTTTCTACTTGTCTTGAACTCTGTGGTCTATAAGCACAATTTAACTTCCAATTAATCCCCAGGTTTCTGGCTAACCCCTGATTTACCTGGGTCATGAACATCGGTCCATTGTCATATCCTATTACTGGCTTAGCTTCCTCCAATGGTACAGAGGCTTAGTCAGCAGCAGCGGAATCACTTAGAGTGTGTTGTGTGTTAGGGGACGAGGGCAGGGGATAAGGAGGGGGAGAAGAGTCCAGTAGAGTCAAATCTGTGACTCAGGGAGAACAGAGGGTGGAGGAGGAGGAGGTTGAGAGGGTTTGAGAGATCATGGGGGAAGGAGTAGGAGCAGAGGTAGGGGCAAGGAAAGGCTTCACCCATGGAGGAGGAGATTTGCAGAGGTCCTGCCAAGTTAAGATATATGGCTGTTGATCCGGATGGCTATGTGGCGCTGGCTGAAAGACAATACCTCTGACTTTTTAAATTAGTGGGAAGTAGAAAGATCCTTCTAGGGGCCATACGACTCCAAAGATGGGCCATTCTGAGGCACAGAGATTCTGCCATGTCCAGCGTTTTACTAAAAAAAGAAAGATTCTGAGCCCTTAAGCGGACTTTGGTCCAGTGATCAAGGGTCAGGGACAGAGGCATTGACGTGCTCTGTTCCATAATGAAAGTTCCACAAAAAGTAAAAGCAAGGACACACGACACAGATAAGACAAGATCATAAAGACAGGCAATGAACGTCCAACACTGAGACCAGGAATGAGTAGCCGGCAAAACCCAATGGTATGGCAATAACGAATCTAAAAGAAAATATCACTGAGTCGAGAAGACTATTGTTCCTTGATTTCCCGAGTTCTCTGCGGGGTCCTCCAGAGAGGTGCCCTTTGTCTCTGTGACACGTCTCTCAGCCACCGTCGGAGAGAGCCCAGGCTCTTCATCGCCAGCAATTTTGCCAAGCCCTAACAAGAAACCTGAAACCGGAAAGAGGCGCCTTACTTGCTCCGAGAGGAGCCCGTTGGGGTCTCTCATCCGCCACTGCTGGAACTTGGTGGAACCTCAATATGTAAAGGTCAGGCGAGTGTAAGAGGAAGATACTATCAAGAGACTGTCTCATGCAACAGCAAAGGGTTTATTTGTGGTCCAGCATGCTGGAGCTCAGAGCTAAATTAAATAGAGCAGAGACCTCTGAGAACAGCTTAAGCAGAGCTTATATACTTTCCTTGGAGAGGGAAGAGAGGGAAGTTTAGTGATGGGTAAGGGCGAGTGGGCGGTTTGCATGACACCAAGTGAGGGAGTACATTCTGCAGTTCGGCTGTTGGGAACAGTACATTCTAGAACAAGATTAGCAAACATTTCTCAAGATTTCAAAAGTGTTTTGTTAAGCATACAGAAAAACAGGAAGTGACAAGTACCTATTTTATTAATTTTATTAACCTTTCACTATCGACTATGCCTTTTTGACTTGATGTTCCTTCTACATTAATTCATGCAACGTACAAGGTGCTATGCCATTGTATATCGATTTATCTGAGACAACTCTGCAGAACGTAATTCAACACCACGTATCCCTATCAAGGGCCCAATGCCCTTCTGGGCTTCAAATCAGACTTAGATTTCTTTTTTCATACATATATTTCACCTATATATTCTTCTACACATAGCAAGTTCTCAATACTATCATTCATCCAGCAAAATGATTTCTAACCCAAATCGATCATGTTTTTAACCATAACCGGACACTGTTCCCTCAATCTAACTTTACAGAAGAGCAGGGAAGGAGTTGATATTACAATACAGAAATGTAGAAAAACTTCCACCTGCTGAGAACCTCAAAGGTCCATGCAGAAATGATCCCTGGAGAAGATGTAGGAAGCAATAAAGGACCTGAGAGACCAAAAGTCATCTTCCATGGCAAACAATCCGTCAGGATAAAAGTTTGTGTCTGAATCAGATTTTTTTTAATGTAGAGATCATCGACCAAACCAGGCCTGTGTGGAGATCTATTCCTGGGTGCCTTTGGTTGATATACCATTCTAACTTGTGAAAAAGTCACAGGAAGTAGGGGCAGCCTCAATCTCTTATGACCCTTGGAAGCAACAGTTAGGACAAAGTGGCTGCCAAGACAGTGCCCTCATTCAGTTCAGGAAGGAAGTGACCTCACCTCACTTTCTTGGTGATGGAACTCTCTGAACGTGGGATCCAGGAAGCCAGGCACACAGAGCCAATCCAAGTCCCAGTCCCAGTGGTCTCACTTGTTTGGATTTACCAAGGACAGGGTCAGTATTTTTTGGTACCTACAGATTTGACGAAGGCCAAATGCCAGGAAAGCTCGGATGCAGGGTTTTTCATGAGAAAGCAGGTAGTTGCTCACCGTTGGCTCCTAAGAAGTTCACAGAGTTGGCCAAGGAGACAAGATCTGAGACAGGAAAGGGCATTTTGGGGGAACATATTATGGCCCACAAGTCAGAGGACACTCTGGATATTCACAGACCTACTTAGGGGAAGGAGGTGCCTTTGTGGGTGTGGTTGTGGGTTTGTGGTTTTGTCTCATTTTCTGAGAATAGGTAGGACAGTCGGTTTGTTTCATTTGAAGTGGACTGTTTCTAGTAAGTCTTTTCACAGGGCGAGTGTTTCTATGTCTGTGTATTCCACTGTTTCCGTGGTTGTAGACATTAGAAAAGAGAATTCATCAATGGATGTGTCGTGTCTAGTAGAAAGCTTCTCAGCATTCATATTGCCCCGTTTATGAATGGACTGTAGCTTGCCTTATCCATGAGCAACACCTGCTACCTTCCTAAGTTTCTATTTTGGTCCTGAATTCCGGCCAATCTCAAGAATAGGCCCATGGTTTTGTGTCCAAGATATGTACCACCTCCAAGCTCTGTGACATGGCCATGTACTGGATAGCAGTAGGTGATGGCGAGCATCTCAGAAAACTCAGATATCAGTGTGACCAGGAAAGTCTCAGAGGAGAAATCCTGCTTTGGGCCTTTTGCTTACCTATTGTTCTGTTGCCCTGAATGTCAGGAAGGTCTTTGCCTCAGGCCACCCCTTTGTGAAGCCTGAAGAAAACAGTTTTCAAATGGAAATGAATGGGCATACCTGTGGCACTTTCCTTAATTGCTTTGGAAAGGGATGTGTCTGAATCAGGCCCTTGGCCCTGTGTGTGGCTGTGGCTTAGACTCTCAGCACCTGATTGATCTAAAGAAAGTTACCATGTGTGCATTCAAAAGAAAATTCGCCAAAAGAACAATTATTGGGATGAAGTCTCTGACTTCCTCTGTAAGGTTCCTGACCTCCATCAAGTGAGAATGGGATCCTTTGGGTCAAAAGAGTTCTACAAAACCTGCAGAGGCTTGCCCATTGTGCTTGGGTTTTCTCATGACTAAAATTCACATAAAGAATCTAAACCCCACAGACAGTAGTCCTCAAATTGGAGCGGTATTAATCGCAGGCCTATTTGATCACTTTTGGTTCACAGGATGGGTGTCCAGGCCACCTTGGCTTTAGGCAAATGAGGGGCAAAGGAGCTTATTTGGGACACTGTCTTGGTCTGCGCCCCTCATGGAAACCTCCAGCCAGATTATGATGAGTGTCTATATGAAAGAAGATGAGGGCCATATGGGAGGGTTCTTGTTTTAATTGTGGAAATTTGTGTGGTAGTTGGAAGAGATGACTGGGTCCACCAGGGCTTGAACTCTGGTGTGATTCCCCTTAGAGACTGAGTTCTGGAACTGACCTCAGAGAAGTATTGCCATGAATAGTGTTGGGATTTTAGGAGACCACACATGAGAATCGGTTTTGGAAACTGAGATCTAGGCCCAGGATGGCTTTCCACAGAGCTCAGGGATTCTGAGCCAGGATATCACATGATTTAATTCTTAAAGACTTGGTAGCCATAGTTGAGAGTCCAAACACACATGGACCTCACATTGTATACCTCAATGGGCCTGGATTCATGTGTCCTTTTGGCCACTCTTTGGGAAGGCTTGCCTGTGAGTGTTCTCCAGAGCTTTCATTGAAATGAGCTTCCTCACCATTTAATGGTTCCTGAATTAAATGAAACCCACAGTGCCTCCAACTTCATCCTTGAAAAATGACTAGATGAATTCCATGAAATTTTTGAAATCCCCATGACCAGGTGGCACTGGATAACCTTTAGATACCCTGTTGCTGATCATGAGTATAACAAACAGTGCCTTGATTGACTGAGTTTCGTGAAAATGGTGTAGAACAGAAATGCCAGTAAGTTGGAGCCTGCTGGATAGTGGGTGTAGAGCAGTGGACTGTAGGTGTGTAAATAAATATTTTTGGTAGGACCACCTGGATCTTCCATTGGCTTCCAAAACTTGCGACTGACATGGTGCAGGCAGCAGACCTTTATATGTAAAGGCATCTTGTTATATGTAGAGGTTTCAGGGCAATGTTCAGAATCAGGTTGCTATAGTCAAGGGGAAAGCTATGTGGGATAGAAGCCTGGTTCGTACATTCTCTTTCCGACCCTGACCAACCACACATGACAGAACTCCCTCCAGCATTGTGTCCCAGTTGAACATATTGTATTTCGTGAAGCAAATACCAAATTCCCAGTGCAGCAGTAAGAAACACCCTGAAAAGTGGAGGATGACCAAATGGCTTCACAGACCACACTTGAAGACACTTAGCTCCCAGTGGCAACAGTTTACCTACAAAGGGAGAATTCAGACCTGCTGCCTCATGTTCATTACAAAATAAAGAACCATGTCCTCCAGGTCACAAAGATGCAGACCCAGATTTTTCGTGTCACTATAAACGAAGCTAAATCTCCTGACAATTACATATATTTCTTTTTCTTTTTTTAATTAATTTTCATTGTAGGTTGTTCAAAACATTACATACTTCTTGATATATCATATTTCACACTTTGATTCAAGTGGGATATGAGCTCCCATTTTTACTCCATATACAGATTGCAGAATCACATCAGTTGCAGAACCATTGATTTACATATTGCCATACATATATTTCTTGTGCCTAACCTCAGAGGAAGTTTCTCAATAAGTCTTTAGGTCAGCACAGCTCCATGTTTCTGGAGTGTTTACCCTCTCCCATACTTTTGTAAACTCTTTTACCACCTCCAGTGTTGTGAACTCCTGAGCATTTTTTATTCCACATATGTATTCACAGGTTTTCTAACTCCTCTCCTCTAATTGTGTCTTAC